>NW_027658401.1:0-225532 GCF_041902795.1 Electrophorus electricus
AAAGGACACAGAATCTCTAAACTCCCTTGTTTTATGTTATTAGTTTGTCTAATTCAATGTTAAAGCACTTTCCCCTGTAAACACTCTTTTTATGACCTCATTTCACCGTTTCATGACTTTATGCCACGAACCAACCAACTATTCTTTTATACAACTCTTCAAACACTTCAACCATTGTGGGTAACTACACTATTATACACCTGTAATTCTTGTTATGCTATTTATTTTATTGGTACTGTCGATACATCGATGTTAGGAGAAATACCTCATGAATACTTTAAATGAATCCTTAAAATGACACCTATTCCATTTACTAATGCTAAGCTTGCTACAGTCTGAACTTCTAGCAAGTCAAGAGAAGTCTCATGCAGTTTCTGTATTTTCTATAATTGCTTAATATATGGATGGTTTTAAACTCAATAACATACGCACTTGCAAAATATGTGAATATAAAGGAACAAAAATAAATTAACATAACCACATACCTAAACATCATCTGGTACCATCACCCCATCACCCCTCAATGCAGTATGAGGATGGTCAGATTGTTGTATTTACTAATAGTTACCACTAGTATTAAAATAACAGTAAGCCCAAACTGTTCGACTATGTCCTCTTAAACAAACCTGTGATTTTTTAAATATTTGGACCACATCCTCCTGCAGAATAAAACAATCAGGAAATACAGTTGAGTTGGCCCATACCGCCCTCACATCAGTGTGATTTCCATCAATGACGTGTTATGGCTCTGGGTAAGGAACAATGTTATATTGTTCAATAAACTTTTCACAGGATGCATATTTTTCATTGTTTTAGCAAAGTTTTCGCTACCTCTATACAGCAAACACCAGAATCGACAAGGTTTACATTAATTATAGTCAGTAGAATTAAAGGGAAGAGGCCATATAAAAGGCTGGGATCTACGTTTAGCAGACTCGGCACTGTGTTACTAGATATTGCCCACATTCCAGTAATTTTATTAAGTCCTCTTTAAACAGAAAATAAAGATGCAGACTCAAGAATTAATTGAAGAGAGTAGTAGGTCCATTATTTATTTTGAGCTCAGCGTTACATACAAACGAGGCATAGTCCAGAATATGTCTAATAATCACACAAGGAACACACATTTTTATCCAGTTTTCACAACTGATTATGTGATTGCCACACCTTCTCTACATACTGGTGTTTGAAATCTCCACCACTGTGTTCAACCATACATTATTCAATATATGCAAATTGAGATCTATCATTGTACAAATTGAAGCTTGACCCCAGTATATCCTATTGGAAGATTTTCCTGTTTTTTTTTTTTGTTGTTGTTTTTTTTGTTTTTAACAAAGATGATCTCAACTCATACCATCAAACACCTGCAAGATGATGTTGCAGGTCAGTATCACCCTGCTCTTATGGTAAGATAATGAACCTTGCTTAGCCACAGAACTCTCGAAGAGGCTTTCACGTCTTTTAAAAGCCGGGATCTTTCCCAATACTTAGGAAGCTATTTCTCACGGGAACAGTCCAGAGTCATCTGCCGTAGACTTCCACAGAGGCCTTGAAACCACCTGCATCAGAGCCTCTGCTCTGCACTTACAGACCCAAAAAGGCCTTAAGATACCCCAGAAACATTATTCCTCTTTATGCTTTCAAACACAGTCTTGCACCACTCTGCACCTGTTGCAGAGAGCTTCAAAGCCTATTATAATTAGATCACAGATCGCCTCATGAAAATACCTTTACCCCAAAACATTTTATTACCTCAGGTGGAACAGTGTGTATAGGCCTAGACCTCTTTAGATGTAACTTAGAACCGCCGGTGACCGCTGTATGCGTTTCTTTGGTTGTACAAGCTCTACTGGAGGACTCGATGAATAGTTGATGATGGAAGAGGGGTATATCAGATTCACCCCTTCTGCCTCCATGTGACAAATTAACACACTGCATAAACTTTTAGAAATAAATCAGTCTTTTAACAAATGGTAAACATTCTCTAGAAAAGATTATCTTGTAACAATTCATTGAGTATATGAACTGTTTTTGTGTCCTTATATCTATAAATGAAAAGTAATAAAACATTATAGATGATAAATAAATTACATAAAATGTATAAAAGTTCACAAATAAGAAAGTACCTGAGTCTGCACTTTTCTCCACAGATTCAAGAAACTCGTGAAAGTTGGAAGCTATAGAAACACATAGTACAGAATTATAGACTGACTGAGGTGTGAGCAGAAAGATCGCCATGATGTCCTTATATCTAAAGCACTCAAAGCATTGATGTTATGTAAATAAACTGTGATCCGATTGGTTCAATCTAAGTAAATAGATTCACCTACTTTGAAGTTAAAGTTTTTCTCAAAAGGTTAGAACTGGTTGACTATACTTTGCTGTGTTCTGTAATAGAAAATGTAAACATTTATATCTAAAATATTGCACGACAGAAATCAATTCAAGACTAACCTCTAATGACCGCTAGATGGGGGAAGATATTAAGTAATAAATGAGTCCAGATCCTCCTGCCCGACAATACGGTGAGACTCTGTTTTTACGTGTGATGGAAAATGATACGAAACTATGTATTATTTGATTCATATAAAATCACACTGATCCTTTTGTTCTTAAATTAATAATGCTGTTTGCACATTTGTATCCGCCTGTTGCTGATTAAGTTGAACATGTATCAGGAACTGTTAACATCAAGGTCAACTTGACACACAACCCACACTGTTTGGAGTCAGTTTGGGTTGGTTTGTGGAAAAAACCAAGCTGAGAGCTGATTGGCTTATAGCCACAGCAACAAAGGAAAGAAGAGCTGCTTAAGAAAAGATGACTGGTTAAAGACAGCACAGGAGTAGTATAACTAGCCACGGTTTTGTATACTCGGGGCTCCCTACCTGAGGAGAGCCAAACATTTATTTTATTCTTTTTCTTATTAAATTACTCTCTTAATCACGTCTGACTTGCTGTTTGTTCAAAATTCCACAACATATGTCATTACTACGCCGCACAAAAAAGACCGCCATATTTGTACTTCCACAATGTGAAAAGGCGTCATTTTCTATGCAAACGAATGAATAAACACCATGCCATGCCTTGCTGTATCCCCTCTTTGCACCGCTGGACAGACACACTCATGACACTGTACTCATCAAAAGCAGCACCAGAGACGCACTGAGTCATATCCCGCTACACACCTCTCAGGCCAGCTTGTTTGCACGTTTTGTCATAAAACTCAAAATGTCATTTGTTGCCATTATATATAAAATTACCTATTTAAAAAAAACAAATAAATCAAAAAGTACTTGTGGCTAGAGAGACACGTGGCTAATCACCTACAAGAAATAATGTCAGTGATGTTTGGGGCAGGTGTTTCAAACTTGCCCAGACTCTTGAGAAGCACCTAAACGCTCACACAAGGGTGTCCGCTTGCCATAGTGCTGCAAATACTGCAGGAAGGGCTTTGGTGAAACAGGCCACATGGAGGAGCAGAAGACAATCCACACAACTGAAGAAGCCCATAGCTGCCCAGTATGTCAGAATCCACACGCGAGAAGAACCCTGTAGCTGCCCAGTATGTCAGAAGCAATTTGTGCAGCTGGGTAATGAACCATATTTGTACCCATTCGTATGTTGGGAGCAAATCAGTTGAAGACTTGAACAGTATGTTAACAATCAGTTAAAATTACTGTTGATGACAAGAAAACAATGGCTAATATGTTCCTTCACAGCTATGTCATTGGTTGATCTATTTTTGTCAGATTTAGTGCTTGTTTGGGCAAGTGTGTTAAAGTCTTCCTTTGTTTTTGGTTTTGTTCCTTTTCATATAGTTGTTTATTCCTTTTTGTCTAGTGATGTCCATTATCCATTTAAAATCTGTCAAATTAAACAAATGTGAAACGAATTCCATAGTATTCAGATTTGATTGCAAAAGAGACCAACCACTCCCCGTATTTTGAATTTTGCATATACAGTATATGTGCAGTTCCAGCCTAGTCCACTGATCCAAAATCTGGCCCAGATGTATCTGTTGACTGCAAATTTGAATGATTTCTGTGCTCTGCAGCAAAGGAGCGTTTGGTTACTATCTGATGGATTAAAATAGGCTTGTTGGTAGCAAAGACATCACTAAAGTGTACAGAGCAAAGGTACTCCAGGACCAGGATGGGTAAGTAGCAGCTTGATCAGTGGAATCTTCTGTGAGACGTAACAGGACGTCGGTCTTAAATGTAATGTTAGATCAAATGAAAAACTTTAGTGGATTGAAATACAGATAAATAAATCCACTAAAAGTGCATCTGCATCATTGGTTAAAAAGTTGTTCTGCTAGTTGTCTGATTTTGTTCCAGTAATCTAATGTTTCCTGGCACTAGGTGGTTCAAGATTATATTGGTGTTTGCTTTATTTCTATTTTTTTTAACCATAGTCTGCTTGTTTATACTGTCTAACAAATGCAATACTGAGTAGTGAAACACTGACACAATCCCTTTTGGAAGTCAGACATTTGTAATAATTTCAATAATCTACAGTTGTAAGTCAAGAGGGCAGCACCATTTTAAAGTCTAGTTTCCTTTCTCTGTCTCACTTTCTGGAATTTTTCCGTCTGTGTTTTTATTAAAGTTAAAAATGGATAGGGTATTAAAACTCCCTTTCACTGACGTCTCTTCCACTGAACTTGTAGAGAAAGTGATGATATGAAGATGATTATGTTTATCACATTCACTCAGAGATCATTGTCTGAGGGTCATGTTGTACAGTTCACGATGCCCCGGGTTGCAATCAGGAGGTTTAACAGTGATGTGCCAAACAGTTGTCTGTGGTGTTCTATATGATCTAAAAGTCAGACTTACCATTTATCAGTCAAATCAATTAAAGAACATTCATGATCAACAATTTGTGGGTGGCCATGATACTAACAGCGTGGTGGAAATTCCACAAGATATCAAACTCCACACTAACATAAACATAACACTGCTTTCATGTCACTTCCACAAGTAGCCCAAACATAAGATATAGAAAGCAGGTAAGAGCGGAGCAGTCAATGTGCCTAATATGACTGCAAAAGCCTGGCAGGACAGGAGGTATTCCTGCTTCTGCTAATCAGCAAAAGGAAGCTCCTGGCAAAGTGACGTGGACTGCAAAAAAATCACCAGGAAGGTCAAGCTACAAATGCCAGAGAGGAGCAGGGAGCACCAAAAGTTCCATAGCATCCTGCGGAAAGAGTACCACATAAGCATGGAAACAGTACAGCAACCCATGGTATGAGCATGGACAGATGAGGAAGAGCTGCTAGAAGCCCCAATAAGCAGGCAGGATGTGGATCCGTCTCACTATTTCATCGGCAGAAATGCAGGAGCAGGTGATAATACTCCTGGGCCCAGCACTCTTCAACCTGGGTACTTTAAGGAGAACACGGCAGCCTCCCAAAAGTGATACAAAGTCCCAAAATGGCTATTACCTGTGCTGAATAACAGTATGAAGGACAAATCTACCCCTGTCCAAAGTTTAATTGATTTAACTGAATGCCAACTATACTACCACCATCAATCTGTGTAAGGTGTACTTGCAAGTGCCTTTAGCACCAAAAGCAAAAGAACTCAGTGTTTTCAACACATTTCATCCAAGCATCATCATGTGAAATGTTGTTCTTTTCGGAAATTCTTCATCTATATATGGTTGTGTTGCTAATGAGATCATATTATTTGTTACTCTTTAAACCTTATTATTCCTTTAAGATTCAAAGTCTACTGTGTTAGGAAACCTATGTGAGAATATAAAATCAGCAGTTTCTGCATGCTTGTGTGATGAATACAGAAAGTGATCTCTTATACCTGCGGAATTAAGGCTTCAAATGTCTTGGTGTTCAGACGATATGGAGAGGCTCTGGGAATCTGGAAGGATAAACGTTTGTTTCATTTTCAGGGACTGTTGATCATTTATTTGTCCATTCATTTATTACACTATTAAGGGATTATTAATGTGCACTGGGAGAACAGTATAAAGTTATCAGTCTTCTTTATCAGTCTTCTAACTAAACAGCCTGGTCTTGTAAGGTAACCACATGCACACCTTTCCCTCAGTGATGGCAAGGAGTGGTTTAAACTCACCATGTCATCTGTGATTCTGAGTGTGAGTGCTCCTGCATTTTTCTACACAAAGCCTGCTGAGTTGGCAGTGAAGGCAGAGATGCCCATATACAGCATGTTGCTTTCATCAGGTGGCAGTGAAAATGGTGTCGGGGCAAAAGCGGGTTTCTTGTGCACTCCAATGTTGTAAAACTCCCCCTATATAGAGAGCAATGCAGAGATTAACTTATTCTTTTACAGCTCCTGGGTCTTGATTCTTCGTTCAGATTAAACTGTTTTATCAGTGTAACCTTTGTGTAACCTTTTTTTCCTACAAAAGCCCAACAGTGCTTTCTGGATACACTTAGGCACAATTTTGCAAGTGCTCCTGTTATTCCCTGTTAATTCAGATCTTTGGCTCAGAAAGGCTTTCTTATGATCATTATGGTCATTATTCTTATGCTTTGACAACTTGTGCCTTTTTTAACTTGTGCCTGAAAACCCCTTTACCTATGCCAATGATAAAACACTGATGAACTCCTGCAAACAAGTTGTAGTTTATTAATTAGTGCATTAATCTTAGTTTGGGATCTTTAATGACCATCTTAATCTGTGTATATTATTTGATTGTTGGTTCTTTCCTAGCTGAATGTAACTTCCTCTCACAGTAGTGTACAACTTCCAAGCTTATCAAAGGATAGTGTTGTAGTCAGGACCATTAAAAAATCATTCAAGCAAAGACCAAGATTTTGTAGTGTTTGAATCTGAGACAAGAATGAGACTTATTTAACAATGATTTTACTTTAATTATACCACTCACTGATAATGTATTGTAAATTGTCATTGTCATAAATAATTGTCATTATAAAGGCAGCTGAATATAAACAAATATAAAGCAAAAAGGTTCATATGGTCATTTTTATTATTAAATTAAAACATAGTAATACTTAAATAATTGCTATCTGCCCTTGGGTCAATCATGGAAAGGATTAATTAGATGTGTTCTGTAATGTGTTAAATCCTCTCGATAAATGCATAGCTTTAGCTATATCATAAAACATATGATGAGTCCTTTTCTCATTATTACTTGTGTACAACAAAAGTTTGTGTGACAAGCAGCAACATGTATATTTGCCAATTTATGAAAACGGGAGTATGCGCAGTGGGAGAGTAAATATCTTTTAAAATGACTCTCAATTAATGGCAATGCATTTACAATAAGTCTCTTGCCACAATAACAACACTGTCTGGATTTGCCATCAGCTGGTTGATTGCAGCATCGTGCAGCCTGCAGCCTAGCATTTGTTTGCAGGGGAACATACACTGCCATAATTATTACCATAATGAATTTTTTAAGGAGAAAGAATAGTCTGTACATTAATGTTAAAAATTCCAGATCCAGATAGCAGTGTTTATGTATGTCAGTGGCTGTGCACCAGTACTTGTGAATGTACACACACAAACCTCACCCTTTGGGTCTTCCCCAAGTCCCCTGTCCTGTTCACACTACTAGCTAAGAGCAACCAGCTAACTTGATAGCAGTGTGACTCAATAATAATAATAATAATAATAATAGTAATAATAATAATAATAATAATATGGCGCTTCCATGCACATCAGCAAGCAAATAGGAACACTAGCACTTGCATGAAATTAAGCATATTAGCATTTCAGAAGGCAGATTATTTAGCCTGCTAAAATAGCAGGTGTGGCAGCAAATGTCTGTTCAAAACACTATGTCACAGGTATGAGTATCATGTATTTGATATAGTATGATTGTTCATGTTTGTAAATTTAAAGCTTACAAATGCTGTATTTACAGTGTATTGCAGGTTATTAAAATGTGGCAGTAATTATTAGGATATAGAGAATTGTAGTGTTTAAACAAATCATTATGTCAGAAGTATGTTTAGGGGAGAATACACCCTGACCCACCCAGAGTTAACACACACTTACCTTACATTATTGATCATAAACTTGAATAGCTACAATACTGTCTGCTAATCATGCAGTTTGAAGTTTGCAAAGTGTGTACCCAGACAAAATCTGTGTTAAAACTTTCCTTTAACACTGAGTCATACATGAGTCAGACATGATTCTGAATAAATGAATGAATGAAAAAATGAAAAGCCTTATTTCATTTCAAACTGCACTTCAGGAACACTGAGCTCAAGTTCTGAGGAAACTTCCCTGCATATTTTCAGGGGTTTTCTGCCTCACCATGCCTGAATCACCTCATAAGGAGCTTGATAATGAGGAGACAGGGTGACTGAGGCAGTGAACACTCCTCACTGAGCATACTGGCTTCCAAGAGCTGGAGCTGGGAAGACCTATAGGTCTGTGACACACACTCCCACCCAGTCCTGATACTAAGAAGGTGGAACCTACAGGCTAATATGCAGCTGCCTGTGCATCAATAGGCGTCTGGGGTGTCCATCACTCAGGGAGGCGTGGCTGAAGGCGTGGCCTTGCAGACTCTGAGAGCTGGCTGAGGTAATCTCTAAAGGAGAGAGTAGTCACCAATAATCATGGAAATGTAGCCATAACTGTACAGTATATTTCACAGCCATGTATATTACATATCACAGACCAGGCTTACCAGAATAAATATTCCACACATACAGCTCATATATATCTCTCTGTGTGTGTGTGTGTGTGTGTGTGTGTGTGTGTGTGTAAAAACATGCTCCTGTTTTAGTCTCAACACAGACAGATATACATGTAGGAGTAGCAAACTGAAGTAAGAGCTCACCTTCACCAGTACATAGTCTCCAGCTTTAACAGTGACAGGGTTGGTATCCGTGGGATAAGAAAGCAAATCCTTTCTTGGAAAAATAACCTTCACATTCCCATCATTCCGACCACAAAGATCTTGAGATGACTTCTTACTTTCCTGCAGAAAACAGACTCAGTCAAGCAAAAACAGCAGATAACATTTGTACAATATAAAAGGCTTGACTAAGCACTGTAGCAGACAGAAATTCTCTCCTGCTCTTACATTGCCTCCAGATACCATGCCACAACGTCTCACTAGTGTTATCCAAACCAAGGGTGGTTATTCCCACTGTTATGTAGATGGTCATAAAATTCTGTTATCAGTGTGTATATCGGTAGATCCAATCTCAGCATGACTGGTAGCGCATATTAACACACAAGTGGCAAACACCTTGTGGTAGTTTTCTGTGCATTCGCCAGGCATGTCCTCAAAAGAAGGACACTAACAAGAATCAAAATTAACTAAGACCCCAATCTTCAAACAGTTATTGATGGCAGGTAATACACTAAAGACCACAAGCACAGGGAAACCAGTCATTGGGATTTCCCGGTACCAAAGATGTGAACTGCTCTCAACACTTCAAAAATAACAAAAAGCTCAAAGCATCCAAAACAGACACAATGCTATGCCTAACCAGGGAAGGGTTTCAAATGAAAGGGCCACAGAAACCCATGCAGCAATCGCAAACTAACACCACAAACGGGAAAGTGACCATACAACTCAAATAGACTAAAATAGACCAAACAATGCCCTAAATACATAAACACATAAACTCTATTTGCCCTCCAGAAAAGAACAAAGCCAAAACCAAAATGAAATGCCAAAAGGTGCTAGGGCTGAGCTGATAGACAATGCCATTGTTCATCATCGTTGTCAGACAGACCTCATGATGTTGATCCAGCAGGTCTAAATAAGATAAGGGAGGAGAATTTACTGCAACTATTTATTTTCTTGCAGAAATCTAGTTAAATCGATATGCAAAACATGATGACCAAGACACACAGATGCAGCAATCCCAAATTATTAACAGCAGAAGTGCTCCAAACACAGTTGTAACACAGCATGGCTTCAACCCACTGCAGTACTCACTCCCTCCACTAGGACAAGCTGTTTGCTGTCGATGAAACTGGTGTTGACCTTAGCCGCATCTTCTCGGAATGTAAAGATAAGCTCCTCCAGGCGACAGCTTCTTCACCTCAGCTGGGATATCGTCCCCGAGACGGTGGTATGCCTGAGTTTTCTGTGGGTGTGGTACACACATCTTCATGTCAGAAGGTCAAGCCCAACTGGCAGCCACAAGACCCTTTCAATTCTCCAAATGATAATAGACAATGGTGAATTTCTTGATAGAACCATCACATGAACCAGGGAGAATGTCTGTTTTTTGATAGTGTTAAACACAATGACAAAATAGGATCTCACCTTCCTCATGCTGTAGGCAAACAGGAAGGCTACATTATAGCCCACTTCCCTGATCAAAGAGACCGACTGCTGGTGGTCCTCCTCGGTTTCCCCACAGAAGCCTGTGATGAAGTCACTGCTCAGACTGACCCCTGTAAAAAGAAATTATACATAGATATATATTCACACAAGACCTATTATAGCTACAATAATTTTATAATTACATATTGAATGTTTGGTAATGATAGGACACCTGGTATTATCTTTCGAATGTTTTCCACAAACTCAAGGTAGGCTTCCCTAGTATACCTATGAAAACATCCCAGAGCATGATGACTTAAAGTGAGAACTAAGTTTTAACACATGAGACATCAAGAGATTTGAGATAAGCAGGCTAATCTCTACTGTGCTTGTGGTGAGTGCTGTCGTTCTAGGAGCGTTTCTCACCCACGCCTCATGGTCTGTAAGACTCTGCTGCTGCCGCTCTGAGCTGGCAAGTGGATCTGCTTACAGATGTTCCTCCGCTCTTGGATTAGCTATAACTCCTTCAGGAAACATACTCACCCACCCCAGCACAGGTCAAACGAAAACAGCACAAATTGACTATGGCAGTCAAACCTTATTTCACATATCTGATAAGCATAAGGCTTTTTCAATCTGATAATCTATTAATGATCTTTTCTACTGCTCACATCCAAATTTGCGAATCCTAAATTATTATCCAATCTGCTGCTTAAAATGGCCTATGAGCAATATCTGCACATGAATTCAGACTATAAGAAACTGTTCAACTAAATACTTAAACTCTTTGAACATCCACTACACCACACAAGCCATAAACAGTCAGGGCCGGATTACCAATAGATTACCAGAGCAGGCAGTGACCTGTAGGCCCCACACCTTTTAGGGGCCATGCAACAAGGAATTTAAAAAAAACAAACATATTAGGAGATCATTTGCAAGGGAGGCCCCAAGATTATGACTGCCTAGGGGCCTCCACAGGGTTTAATCTGGCACTGTAGGCAGTGTACATGTACATGCCCCTAAATGTAATTGGTAACATATTCCATTACATTACTCAAACGAGGAACATACTTTAAAAACTTTGGAATACGTCAACATGTCCAAGACTATTTCAAATATAACTCACTTTAATTACATTTAAATTACATTTAACAGCATGTATTCTGTGTTCTGTATTTTGTCACCTGCAATGAAATACATTTTAAAAGTACCTTCCCCACACTAGTCATGGGTATCCCAACCAAAAACCACATGCTCACATCCATGACTCTGGGGTTTCTACCTCATCAGGAAAGTCTTTAGGATGTGGCCAGGTGAAGCGAATCCTTGTCAGGGTTTATGAGGGAGACGTGGTGTAGCAGGTCAGCGAATCGTAGGCCTCCTTGCTCATCACGGGAACACGGTGCTGAAACCACGGCTGAGGTGCGAACCAAGCTCCGAGTTGCTGGCCCCGTCCCCAGACACGTCTCTGTAGCTGTTCACGTTTTGACCCAGCAGGGTCACTTCCTTCACCCCCTATGGCCATGATCATTTCATATACTTAGTGTTCACATCTGGCCAAGTTTCACACACAGAAACTAGTAAAGCCAGACTGCACACATAGTCGCTGAAGGGAAGAGACCTTGTCAGACAGCATGCGCACTTCTTCAAGTATGGAGGACACAGGTCTGCTCCTTTCCCTCCCCCAGGTAAACGGCACAATGCAGTAGCTGAACATGTTGTCACAGCCCCGCGTGATAGACCTACAGCAGTCAAAGAGGGACAAAATATACTGGATAATCCCACTGTAAGACAAGGTGCCACCAACAAGGCTTGCAGTACACAAGGTCTGTACTGTCAACAGCGTGAAAGGACTTTAAAAGTATCGACACCCCTGATATCAAACCATTGTTTGAAGTGCTACATCTAAAAGCATGAAGGAGCTGAAGATGAGCCACCACGGTGTTTGAAGTTTTATATCCCTTCATAAGTGTAGGAGGGTCAGTCATGTATAAATATTTAACCAAAAAATGCAGATTGACAAGTGTTCAGTAAAATGATAATAATAAACAACTGAACTATGAGAATTTGCTGTTTTTGGCTTTATTGTGGATGCAAGTCCCATGTTTCATGCAATATGGTAGCAAATGCCCTTAAATTATAGCTGACATTTCTGTATTTTAATCTAACAGTTGCTGTTCAGATTAAATTCAGTGTATTAGAGTTGAATATGAAAACACCAAAAACTGTCTATACATGTTAACTTAAAAATTGAACTGTACCATCTTTACAAAATCACACAGTGCAAAGTTAATTTAAAAGTTAGTGTTTAGTAGGAACTCCTCCTTTATAAATCAGCCAGATATTATTATGGCACTCACACAAAGGCACTGTGTCCTGAATGGTGAATGGGCATGACATCAGCATATGCCTCTTCCAGGGAGAGCAGGACATTGCTGGTCCTCTGACCCCCATGGGCCAGTGCAAGGAGTCGGAGAAGATCTCTGTAGGCATCTGGCCCTGCTACAACATCCACCACCCTCTCCTTCTCCAGCAACTCAGTCTTCAGTCTCTCTGCCATGCAACCTACAAGAGAGCAAGCACACATATGCGTATACGGGCGCGTGAACCCACACACAAACATACATGCGCACACACGAACATTTCAGACTGAGAGATACATTTGAACGTGAATGAAGAACTATGGTGAAGTGAGAAGTTACCCAGGACTCCTATCTTTAATGGAGTGCTGCTCTTTAGATGCTTCTTTTTCAGAACTGCTGGATGTTTGAGTCTGTTGCAGATGGTCTGCTCTGCCTTTTCCCTGTCACAATGATTTTTATTTTTTCCAACAGAAAATAGCATTACATCCAAGCAAAAAATGTCACTGAAGTCAAGGACTGCTGTCAAGTTGCACAAGATTGGCAACGTATAGATTCACTGTGTAAAATACAAACAGAAATAGGCTTTTCCTACCTTATGGAGCATGTGACAAGAAGCACCACATCTGCCTGTATAAAAAAAAAAAAAATTAGGAAAGATGAGAATGAAAGCTTTCAAATAAAGGAAGCGCTGTGTTTATCAAGGGTCAAAGGTCAAGGCATTGACACTTACCTCTGATAGTTCGTGGGTCCGAACATATCCACCCTTCTGAAGAATGGACCACGCAATTTCAGTGTCGTTGACGTTCATCTGACAGCCGTATGTTTCCAAATACACTGCAAGATGTAAACACCAAAATAAAATTGGCAACGACTACCGGCATACTGACACATGGGAATTAAAATCCTAAAGCCTGAACTATCATGGCAACAAATGCAGTTACATACCTTTCCGTAGCTGCGCCAGACCACTTTCTTCAGGAAGATACGATTCCTCATGTTCCTGTTGCGTCTCAGTTGAACTTTTGCCTGAAGAACTCTTAATGACGACAGCTTGGTCTTAAATGTGCTCACTCTCGTCTCATCAGTCTCATTAGTAGGAGTGCTAGATAGAGACACTGAGCAATAACCTCTGCATTTGTCGGCGAGTCGAGATAAACACTTTTGAACAGAAAACACTAGAAGTCTAAGCCTGCGGGCAGACATCATGTCTAAACGGGAGATTCGGCTACAAAGCCATGAACAAGACAAGAAACTCAATTTAACTTTAAAAGTAACGTTAGCTAAGGCTAAGTGCTAACTTAGCAATGGTGCTGTGGTTTGCGCAGAACAATTTTATATACAAAAGTATATTATCAGCGAGCTAACAAATCTGTACAAGCAGCCAATAAATATAAAAATATCTGTAGCTTAGTTAGGTAACCTAATAATTCAGCTGTAACATACACTCACGTATGACCCCACACGGTTAACATTGACATGCAGTTTTGTAATTTTCAAAATAACGGTTTCATTAAAACGTAACAGTGATACTCGTGTTTCAGTTCTAAGACAAGTAAACGGTTTAACTTGGGAGGGAGATCAATCGCAAAAATATCGATTTACGTTTTTTAATTCATATTTTTGTAATTAATATTTTTTAATTAATATTTTTTTAATTAATAGTTTTGTGAAATCTTATATTTAACATAAACGGCTACTTTTATTTTGCAAGTGTTTACTTGTTAGTCATAAGTAGTGTTTTGTGAGATGATTGTTCGTTTTCACACATGGCTCTCTGTCCCTCACCTACTCTGATCTAATGACGAATGCGTAATTTATTTTATAAGTGGACTTCACACTTCGTTCTGTTACCTAAGGGTCAGTACAACATACTCGTTTAAATGTGCTGATACAAAGATTGTGAAACAATTAATGTTTTTAATTAACTGATTAAAGTTTTACTCTGAATGAACACATTTTACGAATATATAGGAATGTTAACCTTATTACATTGTCTTTGATGAGGAAATGGGTATTTTGGATGTTTTAACCTTTTAAACATGTTTTAACCTTTTAAACTTTTAAATATTACCGTAAGGTTGTAAATACGTTCATTAATATTTTAGGTATTTTGATTATTCATTTTGCAATTTTGATTAAAAATAAATAAATAAATAAAATTAAAAATCAAGTTATTTAAACATGTCCAAGAATTGCTGTCCACTCTCTCATCTTTGGATAACCATCTTGGTAAAAATGCGACCTTTGACATCAGTGACCTCACAACTTTAAAAAAGGTCTATCTTCATTCGCCTAAAGGCATAAACTGCATGCTCCTATAGTATGTCAGTTCATTTGAATTTCTCACTTTGTCCCCATACTCAGATGAGTTAAAGCTAAAAATGTCCACCCCATTGTGATGAAATATTGAGTTAATAAACATTATTTTAGAATATCAAAATATATGTTTGAAATGCTAACTTTAGCTAAAATTGTCCACCTGCTGACATGACAGTTGCACAATACAGTGAACATATACTTGCATATACCTTCTTTGCTGTTTTCTTGTTGTTTTGTTTTAAGTAATATTTCCTAATAACTATTAAACTATTGATGTTCAGCTACGACAGGAGCTGAAGTAGCAAAGAGGAAAAGGTCCAGGTGAGATGCAGACCCTTGGAGGAAAGAGACAATTACCTGTGAAATTAGAGAGAGAGAAAGTGCTGTAGAAAAGGTGAGGAGATTTTAACAAAAAAGGGAATTCATGACTGAAAAAGAAAGGTATGCCAAAAAAACCCCAAAACAAAACAGTCGAGAAAGGAATAGTTGCCATGACAACTAAACATTCTTGAAGAGCTATAAACTGTGTTATCAAGGTGTATTTTAAATGTTCATAACTTTGCTTTTAATGGCTTTAAACGTTATATATAGCTTAGAAGTATGTAGAGGTTGGAGGAATATGTGTGGCTATATTTGGGCTATTTCTTCTGTTTGGGTATGAGTGGTTTGTAGCATTTAGCATTGGACATTGAGAGTGCTGAAAAGTCTAAATGTGTCTGTGAAAGCTTTAGAAGTATAAAGTGATTGATTTTTAAATTAGTAATGAAAATGCTGAGGTAATAAAATGATATTGTAAGCAGAAAAGTATGGATGGTCCCGAATAAACTGGTTTCATGCAGGAAAGACCAGTGTAGGCTTCAGCATAAATCTTCAGGAGGCCTCTTTGAAAAAGCCTCTAGGGGATTCCGTTGAAGGGAGAGCCTTGGTTCAAGGATGGGACATCCCGGCCAAGCACTGGAAGAAACAATATGGAGATCACCAAAAGAAACAATATGGGCATCCGGTGATATAGAATAGGATCGTCTTTTAAAAAAATAGAAGTAGTTCAGGTTGAACATAATAGTACGAAGAACTTGTTGGTGTAACTATTAAATATCAATTAGCATATATTGAATACTGTATGGTTTGAACATAATAGTGGAAACCTGGACAAGTATTATGAAAAAATAAAAATGGTTATGCAAGTGTCCTTGAAGCGTTTGGTTACTATCTGATGGATTAAAATAGGTTTGTTGGTAGCAAAGACATCACTAAAGTGTACAGAGCAAAGGTACTCCAGGACCAGGATGGGTAAGTAGCAGCTTGATCAATGGACTCTTCTGTGAGACGTAACAGGGCGTCGGTCTTAAATGTAATGTTAGATCAAGTGAAAAACTTTAGTGGATTGAAATACAGATAAATAAATCCACCAAAAGTGCACCTGCATCATTGGTAAAAAGTTGTTCTGCTAGTTGTCTGATTTTGTTCCAGTAATCTAATGTTTCCTGTGGACTAGGTGGTTCAAGATTATATTGGTGTTTGCTTTATTTCTGTGATCTTTTTAACCATAGTCTGCTTGTTTATACTGTCTACCAAATATTGAGTAGTGAAACACTGACACAATCCCTTTTGGCGTCAGACATTTGTAATAATTTCAATAATCTACACTTGTAAATCAAGAGGGCAGCACCATTTTAAAGTCTAGTTTCCTTTCTCTGTATCACTTTCTGGAATTTTTCCGTCTGTGTTTTTATTAAAGTTAAAAATGGAAAGGGTATTAAAACTCCCTTTCACTGACATCTCTTCCACTGAACTTGTAGAGAAAGTGATGATATGAAGATGATTATGTTTATCGCTTTCACTCAGAGATCATTGTCTGAGGGTCATGTTGTACAGTTCACGATGCCCCGGGTTGCAATCAGGAGGTTTGACAGTGATGTGCCACAGTTGTCTGTGGTGTTCTATATGATCATCACAGAACATCACACATAACTGGTCAAATTGTATCTCGAGTAGTATATTTGTGTATTATACTATATATTAGCAGCATATCTTTATGATGCAATTAAAAACATTCCCCATCCCCCTGAATACCAATCATATTACATATCTGGGTACTAAATTCTCTTCCCAGTTGTCTGTTATTCAAAATAAATAGTCATCCAATTATTAAAACAATAAGCGACAAACTTCATTGATGGACAAATTTGCCCCTTATGCTCTTCGGACAAACTGCAATAATTAAAATGAGAATATTACCTAAACGAAATTGTTTGTTTTCAATTATTCCAGTGCCACCAACCTGTCTAAAATCTTTGGACAACATCATAACTTGATTCTACTGGAAAAATAAATCACATAGAATCAAACTCACAACATTACAGAACTGTAGTTGATTATTGCAAATCAACTACAATATGGAATAAAATGGATAAAACCTAGTATATCAGACAGAATATGAATAGACATAGAGCAAACATTATGCAAAGATCTAAAAGTCAGACTTACCATTTATCAGTCAAATCAATTAAAGAACATTCATGATCAACAATTTGTGGGTGGCCATGATACTAACAGCCTGGTGGAAATTCCACAAGATATCAAACTCCACACTAACATAAACATAACACTGCTTTCATGTCACTTCCACAAGTAGCCCAAACATAAGATATAGAAAGCAGGTAAGAGCAACTATCAGTTCAGAGGCATTAAACTCACCTGCATCCATATCAGTATTATAAACATTCCTAATACAAAAAAACTATCACATAAGATATACAAAATAATAATGAAATCAAATCGCATAATTACTCTCCCATCGAGACAATGGGAGGAAGATTTATTACTAACCCCCGACGCCACAGTCTGGATTAAAATGTATAATAATAATTACCACATGACAGCAACACTAACCTACAATGCATTCAGTACAAAATAATACATAGATTACATTATACTACACATTGGATGTTTAAAATTGGTTTCACAAGCTCAGCAATCTGTACATACTTTACTCCAAACACAGCTGACGATTACATTCACATCGTGTGGCAGAGCACACCTATCAAGTAATTTTGGCAATAGGTCATCACACACATGTCCCATGATTTAAATAACCCTATCCATCCAACACCATCTTTATGTCTCCTAGGAGACATGTCATCAACCAATGTGTCAATAGAAAAAAAACAGGATAATATATATATAACATTATTAATTGCAAATACAAACATACTCATGAATTGGAAAACAAAAAATAATATTAGTGTCACCGAATGGAAAAATCTATTGATAGACTACATATCAATGGAAAAAAATCTCAGAATGAATCAATAAGAACCAATAACCTAGACTGGACTCCTTTGATAAAAAGTTTACAGAGCTAATCCATAAATGATAAATATCCCAATCTAGTACGTGTACATATACAGTGCACTCGCACATAGCCTCTCTCTCTCTCTCTCACACACACACACAGGCAGACGCACACAAGCAGTCACACACGAACACACACACACACACACACACACACACACATTCCCGTAATGGTGCAGGTGGCAAATACTTAAAATACTCTATCTGCATTTCCCGTTTGTCTGTTTCGTCTCTGTTCGTCTTATTTTTCCTCTCTCCCCTATTCCCGTTTCCCCCACGTTATTTATGTCTGTTCATACGTTTTATACACCCGATATAGTTGGACACAGTGAGAAGTTAGAAATAAATAATGAATAAATAATAAAGTTCTAAAGGTCCTCCGATGGGCGGAAATCAATTGATATATTTATTTCTCCAGATTTCTAACTCGGAGAGAAAAAGACGTCCTTTTACAAATCGCACCTCGTTGTGGAACTCTACTAAGGTTTACAATCCAGGCGATGATTTTTAACCTCAAAGAACATAGGCCTGCTCCAAGGCAAACTGATTTCATCCCATTAATTAACTTTAATGCGATGTTTTTTGCCGAGCATTAGGCTAAAGAAAATGAATGTTGCTGCGTTTATCAAACTAAAAGTATTTATTCTGAGCCATGCGGTAAATGATTCAGTGTGAGCAGCATATGGACGATTTTTGGAAAATGCTGTGACTAGGTAATATTTTGAAATATAAGGCGTTGTTAAAGCCCCTCATTCACGCTATTAACGTTATAAGTTAAAATAATTGAATAATTCATAAATAAATAAATAGCGTTTGTATAATATTTAAAAATAAACATTTACGTAAAAGCACTCTTACGTAACAACCAAGTTGTCATGTATTTGAATCTAAAGCTAAAGTGTTGCTTTGATCGCTTTGGTCGGTCGACACTTGCCTGGCTCTGTTGAATTGCTGTTTCAAACTGTTTTATAATTCGTGCAGTTAGATCATTTGGTTAAATCATTTACGATTTTATTTTATTCATTTACTACTTTCGACTAGGATTTCCAGAAAGGTTGACCGACGATCCTCACGAAAATGAATCCAAGTGCTCCAAGTTCGCCGATGACTGCGTTGTACGTGGGTGACCTTCATCCAGACGTTACCGAGGCCATGCTATACGAGAAATTCAGTCCTGCTGGCGCAATAGTCTCCGTACGGATTTGCAGGGACGCGATGACCCTCCGCTCACTTGGATACGCATACGTGAACTTTCAGCAGCAGGCAGATGCTGAGCGTGCTTTGGACACTATGAACTTTAACATCATCAAAGGCAGACCTGTGCGAATTATGTGGTCCCAGAGAGACCCCTCTCTGAGGAAGAGTGGAGTTGGCAACATCTTCATCAAGAACCTTGACAAGTCTATTGACAGCGAAGCTCTTTACGACACATTCTCTGCCTTTGGGAACATCCTTTCCAGCAAGGTGGTGTGTGACGAGAATGGATCTAAGGGCTACGGCTTTGTGCACTTTGAGACCCGTGAGGCTGCGGAGAGAGCAATTGAGAGACTTAATGGCATGTTGCTCAATGACCGCAAAGTGTTCATTGGCCACTTCAAGTCTCGCAAGGAGCGAGAGGCTGAGATGGGGGCCAGGGCCAAAAAGTTCACCAATGTGTATGTCAAGAACTTTGGAGAGGACATGGACGACGACAAGCTGAAGGAGATCTTCAGCAAGTTTGGCCAAACGCTGAGCACTCGCGTCATGACCGACGAGAGCGGCAAGTCCAAGGGCTTTGGCTTTGTGAACTTCGAGAGGCACGAGGATGCCCAGAGGGCTGTGGATGAGATAAATGGGAAGGAGCTGAATGGGAAGAAGGTGTATGTGGGTTATGCCCAGAAGAAAGGCGAGAGGCAGACAGGGCTGAAACGAAAGTTTGAGCAGATGAAGCAGGACGGTATGACTCGCTACCAGGGAGACAACCTGTACGTCAAGAACCTAGACGACGGTCTGGATGACGCGCGTCTACGTAAGGAGTTCTCTCCGTTCGGGACCATCACAAGTGCCAAGGTGATGATGGAGGGCGGCCGCTCCAAAGGGTTCGGCTTCGTGTGTTTCTCCTCGCCGGAGGAGGCCGCCACGGCCATGACGGAGATGAATGGGCGCGTTGTAGGCACCAAGCCGCTGTACGTGGCTCTGGCGCAGCGCAAGGAGGAGCGGCAGGCCCACCTCTCCAACAAGTACATGAAGCGCACAGCCAGCGTGAGTGCCTTGCCCAACCTCGTGCTCAACCCCTACCAGCCTGCCCCGCCCTCCGGCTACAACATGGAAGCCATTCCACAAGCTCAGAACTGGCCTGCCTACTGCGCAAGCAGCCAGCTGGCACAACTCCTCCCCAGCCCTTGCTGGGCCATGCAGTGCGTCCACCCACAGCAAGTCCAGGATATGCCGAGTGCCATCGGTCCAGCCGCATCCTGCCCGCAGGCCTTCAGCGCCATCCGACCAACCACCGCCTGCCAGGTCCCAAGCACGATGGCCTATCAGACCATGGGATCTGAGGCTCCGGGGAGAGGGATGGCCAGCGTGGAAGCTGCCAACAAGGCGTCGCTGGTGAGAGCAGTACCACAGTACAAAACCACCTCAGGCGTTCACAGCCCACAGCAACACCTGGGCACACAGCCCTTAGATATAAATGTCGAACTTACCATTTATCAGTCAAATCAATTATAAAACATTTATGTTTCTCAACCCACAGCAGCACCTGGGGGCAGAGCTCCAGGTGCCCGTGCAGCTGGCTGCGGTCCATGTGCAGGGTCAGGAACCTCTCAGTGCCTCCATGCTGGCTGCTGCACCTCCACAGGAGCAGAAGCAGATACTGGGTGAGCGTCTGTTTCCCCTGATCCAGAACATGCAGCCCACCCTTGCAGGGAAGATCACGGGTCTGTTCCTGGAACTGGACAACTCGGAGCTACTGCATATGCTGGAGTCTCCTGAGTCTCTGCACCCTAAGGTGGATGAGGCAGTCGCTGTGCTCCAGGACCAGTGCGCGCAGGAAGCCGCTCAAAAACTTTAACCAGTGCTGCGCTTCTGGCTGTCTAATGGAAGAATAAGCAGTAAAAAAAATTAACATTTTAACTGAAAAAAATAAACATTGAAACTGAAATGCATTGAACATTGAAATATTTTTGCCATGTCTGTAGACATCAAGCCTGTAAGGGTTGGCACCAGGCCGAGGCCCCCTCGACCAGAGGGAGGCGTCGAGTCAACCACGCCACTGATCAGGATCAACACCCAACAGCTGGGCTAGACCTTATATAAGCCCAGTGACCCAATCATTTAGTGCTGGGTTTTTGATAAAGTTTTGAGCCAAGCTCCTAGCCGGTAACTCTGGGTATTGAGGTCTGTGAGCCCTTGTGCTATGCCTCTTTTCTGTTCTGCGAGGGTGTCAGTGTTTTTACACGTCCCCTCCCTTCTCCAGTTTTCCCCTCTCGAGTCTGTCTCTCTCCTGAGGCTTCCCTTAGCCATTCAAGTTTCTCCCCGTTTTCTGGTTTTGTTTGGGAGCTTTTAGTTCGAGTTTTCCCCAGTGCATCGGGGTTGCCATTTCTTTCCGTGGCGTTCTTTGTTCTCCCCTTTTCCACGCTCACCGAGGTGTTTCGTTTTTTCCTCTTGTTTTGCTTGATCCAAGCTCTAACTGTTCTGCACACGAGCCCACCATTGTTAGAGTGTGGCTGCTTACCCAGTAAGCTATTGGTGTCCTCACCTAGCTGACCTGGATTCAAAACCACCTTACAAAGTCCAGGCCTTGGTTATTCTAAGCTTAAAATGAAAACGACAGAAAAAGGTAAAATCATTTCAAGTTTGGTTTATTTGTCGCATACATAGTCATACACAGTATAACTCACAGTGAAATGGTTGAGTGCTCTGTCCAATCTGAGGAAAAAGAAAAACAGGGGTGCATAGAGAAATATATTCTATATATATACAAAAATATATTAATAGTGCATGTACAATATATATATATATATATATATATATATATATATATATATATATATATATATATATATATTATGTTTATATGTACAATGTATATATGGATATTTATATATGTATGTACAGAATGTACAGTCCCATCTTGCAATTGGCATATTTACAGTTATATGTTACATGGTGGTAATTGAACATATTACAGTTATATTGAACATATTACAGTTATTTCTATTACATATTACAGATTTTGACATGAACAGCTGATCATTTTTTTGTTTTTATTCCTCTTAAAGTTTGAATGTTCAGATTGTCAGTTCTTACAGGTCATAGCTGATCATTAGATAAGTGTATTGGGTTGCATTAATATAAATGTAAAGATCAAAAAAACAAAACCCCACAGTGTAGCTTAAAATAGAGAATAATTCTGTAATATTCCTTTATGTACAACACAATTTCAAATGACCTTATTAACAAACCAGTAAAGACAGGACGAGAAGCAAAGGTCACTTACACGTATTAAATCTTGAAGCAAACAAACTGCAGCTGCAAGTGCCACACTGCCATCCAGTTCCACTCTCTGGTCTGGCGACGGTCATATTACAGGAGCAACGAGAGGCTGCCAACAGTTTCTTTTAGCTTGTCTACTGAGACGGTGAAACTGGCCAACCAGGTGAAAAGCATTGTGAAGGAGAAACAACTTCGACTGCCGACGTGGGAAAGTAGCAGTCAGAGCAGGTCTATTGGAGCAGTGCGATGGACTCTGCCCAACAATGGGCTGCAAGCCCACATCTCTGCACATAGCAACAGTATGTGGTTCCTAGGTGCCCAGTCGGCTAGTTTTAAAGTTCAATTCAAATATTAAATAAAAATGCAGACTTCAGAATTGGTTAAATAGCATAACTGTGCACGTACTTTATTGTAGGTTAACATTAACACGCATTATTGAGGCACCCTATGGAGAATGTCTAAAAATCAGAGAACCCACATTTTCATACATTTTTCAGTAGTGGTTATGTATTCACCCCACATTCCTTTACATATTTGCGTTTGTCTTCACGTCCATTGCATCCAAACCATACATTTGTCAATATATGCAAAGTAATATAAAACACCCACACCAGTTGGAACCTGTTAACACCACATTCCAAGAGATTTCTCTTGACCTTATCCTAAAGAGATGGTCCTGAGCCTGATGGAAATAATATCTCATACTTGGGAGGACATGGACGACAACAAGCTAAATGAGATCTTCAGCAAGTTCGTCCCAACGCTGAGCCGTCGCGTCATGACAGACGAGAGCGGCAAGTCCAAGGGCTTTGGCTTTGTGAGCTTCGAGAGGCACGAGGATGCCAAAAGGTCTGTGGATGAGATGAACGGGAAGAAGTTGAATGGGAAGCAGCTGTATGTGGCTCGTGCCCAGAAGAAAGGCGAGAGGCAGACAGAGCTCAAACGCAAGTTTGAGCAGATGAAGCAGGACGGCACGACTCGCTACCAGGGAGTGAACCTGTACGTTAAAAACCTAGACGACAGTCTGGACGACGAGCGTCTGCGTAAAGAGTTCTCTCTATTCGGGACAATCACGAGTGCCAAGGT
Organism: Electrophorus electricus; assembly: GCF_041902795.1. NCBI lineage: Eukaryota > Metazoa > Chordata > Actinopteri > Gymnotiformes > Gymnotidae > Electrophorus > Electrophorus electricus. Next base: position 23,859 of record NW_027658401.1, read on the forward strand.
GATGACGGAGGGCGGCCGCTCCAAAGGGTTCGGCTTTGTGTGTTTCTCCTCGCCGGAGGAGGCCACCGAGGCAATGAAGGAGATGAACGGGTGCATCGTAGGCACCAAGCCGCTGTACGTGGCCCTGGCGCAGCGCAAGGAGGAGCGGCAGGCCCACCTCACCCACCAGTACATGCAGCGCATGGCCAGCGTGAGTGCCGTGCGCAACCCAGTGCTCAACCCCTACCAGCCCGCCCCGCCCTCCGGCTACTTCATGATGGCCATTCCACAGTCTCAGAACTGGGCTACCTGCTACCCGAGCAGGCAACTGGCACAGCTCCACCCCAGCACCCGCTGGGCTACGCACAGCATTCAGCCACAGCATTTCCAATACATGCCGAGTACCATCAGGCCCGCTGCAGACCAATCTCTGGGCCAGGAACCTCTCACTGCCTCCGTGCTGGATCTGGAACCTCCGCAGGAGCAGAAGCAGATGTTGGGTGATCGATGGTCTGTTTCCCGTGATCCAGAACATGCACCCCAACCTTGCAGGGACGGGTTTGCTCCTGGAGATCGACAACTTGGAGCTTCTGCTTATGCTGGAGTCTCCTGAGTCTCATTGAAACATTGAAACTGAAAAAATAAAAACGCATTAAAAATTGAAATATTTTTGCCTGGTCCATAGACTCCAGTTTCAGGCCTTGATTACAGTAAACTAAAACAACATGTAAAAAGGCTAAATGATTGACACGTGTACAGTCGGTGACTCCTTTCTTTTTGTTCCTCTTACTGTTCGAATGCTCAGAATGTCAGTTTTTGCAGTTGACAGCTGAGCATTAGGCATGTGTATTGGATTGTATTAATAATACAATTGAGGATTCATTGCTGTTCAGGGACCCAGCAGTGGTAACTTGGCAGTGGTAGGGCTTGAACTAGCAACATTCTGATTACTAGTCAAGTAACCTCTGAATAGTATTATTATGATTAATATTATTAATATATCTTACACTGAGGTCTGCTGAAGCTTACCCAGGATCCTTTGCAGCAGCCTGCCATATGCACAAATCATTACGAAAGGACACAGAATCTCTAAACTCCCTTGTTTTATGTTATTAGTTTGTCTAATTCAATGTTAAAGCACTTTCCCCTGTAAACACTCTTTTTATGACCTCATTTCACCGTTTCATGACTTTATGCCACGAACCAACCAACTATTCTTTTATACAACTCTTTTCAAACACTTCAACCATTGTGGGTAACTACACTATTATACACCTGTAATTCTTGTTATGCTATTTATTTTATTGGTACTGTCGATACATCGATGTTAGGAGAAATACCTCATGAATACTTTAAATGAATCCTTAAAATGACACCTATTCCATTTACTAATGCTAAGCTTGCTACAGTCTGAACTTCTAGCAAGTCAAGAGAAGTCTCATGCAGTTTCTGTATTTTCTATAATTGCTTAATATATGGATGGTTTTAAACTCAATAACATACGCACTTGCAAAATATGTGAATATAAAGGAACAAAAATAAATTAACATAACCACATACCTAAACATCATCTGGTACCATCACCCCATCACCCCTCAATGCAGTATGAGGATGGTCAGATTGTTGTATTTACTAATAGTTACCACTAGTATTAAAATAACAGTAAGCCCAAACTGTTCGACTATGTCCTCTTAAACAAACCTGTGATTTTTTAAATATTTGGACCACATCCTCCTGCAGAATAAAACAATCAGGAAATACAGTTGAGTTGGCCCATACCGCCCTCACATCAGTGTGATTTCCATCAATGACGTGTTATGGCTCTGGGTAAGGAACAATGTTATATTGTTCAATAAACTTTTCACAGGATGCATATTTTTCATTGTTTTAGCAAAGTTTTCGCTACCTCTATACAGCAAACACCAGAATCGACAAGGTTTACATTAATTATAGTCAGTAGAATTAAAGGGAAGAGGCCATATAAAAGGCTGGGATCTACGTTTAGCAGACTCGGCACTGTGTTACTAGATATTGCCCACATTCCAGTAATTTTATTAAGTCCTCTTTAAACAGAAAATAAAGATGCAGACTCAAGAATTAATTGAAGAGAGTAGTAGGTCCATTATTTATTTTGAGCTCAGCGTTACATACAAACGAGGCATAGTCCAGAATATGTCTAATAATCACACAAGGAACACACATTTTTATCCAGTTTTCACAACTGATTATGTGATTGCCACACCTTCTCTACATACTGGTGTTTGAAATCTCCACCACTGTGTTCAACCATACATTATTCAATATATGCAAATTGAGATCTATCATTGTACAAATTGAAGCTTGACCCCAGTATATCCTATTGGAAGATTTTCCTGTTTTTTTTTTTTGTTGTTGTTTTTTTTGTTTTTAACAAAGATGATCTCAACTCATACCATCAAACACCTGCAAGATGATGTTGCAGGTCAGTATCACCCTGCTCTTATGGTAAGATAATGAACCTTGCTTAGCCACAGAACTCTCGAAGAGGCTTTCACGTCTTTTAAAAGCCGGGATCTTTCCCAATACTTAGGAAGCTATTTCTCACGGGAACAGTCCAGAGTCATCTGCCGTAGACTTCCACAGAGGCCTTGAAACCACCTGCATCAGAGCCTCTGCTCTGCACTTACAGACCCAAAAAGGCCTTAAGATACCCCAGAAACATTATTCCTCTTTATGCTTTCAAACACAGTCTTGCACCACTCTGCACCTGTTGCAGAGAGCTTCAAAGCCTATTATAATTAGATCACAGATCGCCTCATGAAAATACCTTTACCCCAAAACATTTTATTACCTCAGGTGGAACAGTGTGTATAGGCCTAGACCTCTTTAGATGTAACTTAGAACCGCCGGTGACCGCTGTATGCGTTTCTATGGTTGTACAAGCTCTACTGGAGGACTCGATGAATAGTTGATGATGGAAGAGGGGTATATCAGATTCACCCCTTCTGCCTCCATGTGACAAATTAACACACTGCATAAACTTTTAGAAATAAATCAGTCTTTTAACAAATGGTAAACATTCTCTAGAAAAGATTATCTTGTAACAATTCATTGAGTATATGAACTGTTTTTGTGTCCTTATATCTATAAATGAAAAGTAATAAAACATTATAGATGATAAATAAATTACATAAAATGTATAAAAGTTCACAAATAAGAAAGTACCTGAGTCTGCACTTTTCTCCACAGATTCAAGAAACTCGTGAAAGTTGGAAGCTATAGAAACACATAGTACAGAATTATAGACTGACTGAGGTGTGAGCAGAAAGATCGCCATGATGTCCTTATATCTAAAGCACTCAAAGCATTGATGCTATGTAAATAAACTGTGATCCGATTGGTTCAATCTAAGTAAATAGATTCACCTACTTTGAAGTTAAAGTTTTTCTCAAAAGGTTAGAACTGGTTGACTATACTTTGCCGTGTTCTGTAATAGAAAATGTAAACATTTATATCTAAAATATTGCACGACAGAAATCAATTCAAGACTAACCTCTAATGACCGCTAGATGGGGGAAGATATTAAGTAATAAATGAGTCCAGATCCTCCTGCCCGACAATACGGTGAGACTCTGTTTTTACGTGTGATGGAAAATGATATGAAACTATGTATTATGTGATTCATATAAAATCACACTGATCCTTTTGTTCTTAAATTAATAATGCTGTTTGCACATTTGTATCCGCCTGTTGCTGATTAAGTTGAACATGTATCAGGAACTGTTAACATCAAGGTCAACTTGACACACAACCCACACTGTTTGGAGACAGTTTGGGTTGGTTTGTGGAAAAAACCAAGCTGAGAGCTGATTGGCTTATAGCCACAGCAACAAAGGAAAGAAGAGCTGCTTAAGAAAAGATGATTGGTTAAAGACAGCACAGGAGTAGTATAACTAGCCACGGTTTTGTATACTCGGGGCTCCCTACCTGAGGAGAGCCAAACATTTATTTTATTCTTTTTCTTATTAAATTACTCTCTTAATCACGTCTGACTTGCTGTTTGTTCAAAATTCCACAACATATGTCATTACTACGCCGCACAAAAAAGACCGCCATATTTGTAGTTCCACAATGTGAAAAGGCGTCATTTTCTATGCAAACGAATGAATAAACACCATGCCATGCCTTGCTGTATCCCCTCTTTGCACCGCTGGACAGACACACTCATGACACTGTACTCATCAAAAGCAGCACCAGAGACGCACTGAGTCATATCCCGCTACACACCTCTCAGGCCAGCTTGTTTGCACGTTTTGTCATAAAACTCAAAATGTCATTTGTTGCCATTATATATAAAATTACCTATTTAAAAAAAACAAATAAATCAAAAAGTACTTGTGGCTAGAGAGACACGTGGCTAATCACCTACAAGAAATAATGTCAGTGATGTTTGGGGCAGGTGTTTCAAACTTGCCCAGACTCTTGAGAAGCACCTAAACGCTCACACAAGGGTGTCCGCTTGCCATAGTGCTGCAAATACTGCAGGAAGGGCTTTGGTGAAACAGGCCACATGGAGGAGCAGAAGACAATCCACACAACTGAAGAAGCCCATAGCTGCCCAGTATGTCAGAATCCACACGGGAGAAGAACCCTGTAGCTGCCCAGTATGTCAGAAGCAATTTGTGCAGCTGGGTAATGAACCATATTTGTACCCATTCGTATGTTGGGAGCAAATCAGTTGAAGACTTGAACAGTATGTTAACAATCAGTTAAAATTACTGTTGATGACAAGAAAACAATGGCTAATATGTTCCTTCACAGCTATGTCATTGGTTGATCTATTTTTGTCAGATTTAGTGCTTGTTTGGGCAAGTGTGTTAAAGTCTTCCTTTGTTTTTGGTTTTGTTCCTTTTCATATAGTTGTTTATTCCTTTTTGTCTAGTGATGTCCATTATCCATTTAAAATCTGTCAAATTAAACAAATGTGAAACGAATTCCATAGTATTCAGATTTGATTGCAAAAGAGACCAACCACTCCCCGTATTTTGAATTTTGCATATACAGTATATGTGCAGTTCCAGCCTAGTCCACTGATCCAAAATCTGGCCCAGATGTATCTGTTGACTGCAAATTTGAATGATTTCTGTGCTCTGCAGCAAAGGAGCGTTTGGTTACTATCTGATGGATTAAAATAGGCTTGTTGGTAGCAAAGACATCACTGAAGTGTACAGAGCAAAGGTACTCCAGGACCAGGATGGGTAAGTAGCAGCTTGATCAGTGGAATCTTCTGTGAGACGTAACAGGACGTCGGTCTTAAATGTAATGTTAGATCAAATGAAAAACTTTAGTGGATTGAAATACAGATAAATAAATCCACTAAAAGTGCATCTGCATCATTGGTTAAAAAGTTGTTCTGCTAGTTGTCTGATTTTGTTCCAGTAATCTAATGTTTCCTGGCACTAGGTGGTTCAAGATTATATTGGTGTTTGCTTTATTTCTGTGTTTTTTTTAACCATAGTCTGCTTGTTTATACTGTCTAACAAATGCAATACTGAGTAGTGAAACACTGACACAATCCCTTTTGGAAGTCAGACATTTGTAATAATTTCAATAATCTACAGTTGTAAGTCAAGAGGGCAGCACCATTTTAAAGTCTAGTTTCCTTTCTCTGTCTCACTTTCTGGAATTTTTCCGTCTGTGTTTTTATTAAAGTTAAAAATGGATAGGGTATTAAAACTCCCTTTCACTGACGTCTCTTCCACTGAACTTGTAGAGAAAGTGATGATATGAAGATGATTATGTTTATCACATTCACTCAGAGATCATAGTCTGAGGGTCATGTTGTACAGTTCACGATGCCCCGGGTTGCAATCAGGAGGTTTAACAGTGATGTGCCAAACAGTTGTCTGTGGTGTTCTATATGATCTAAAAGTCAGACTTACCATTTATCAGTCAAATCAATTAAAGAACATTCATGATCAACAATTTGTGGGTGGCCATGATACTAACAGCGTGGTGGAAATTCCACAAGATATCAAACTCCACACTAACATAAACATAACACTGCTTTCATGTCACTTCCACAAGTAGCCCAAACATAAGATATAGAAAGCAGGTAAGAGCGGAGCAGTCAATGTGCCTAATATGACTGCAAAAGCCTGGCAGGACAGGAGGTATTCCTGCTTCTGCTAATCAGCAAAAGGAAGCTCCTGGCAAAGTGACGTGGACTGCAAAAAAATCACCAGGAAGGTCAAGCTACAAATGCCAGAGAGGAGCAGGGAGCACCAAAAGTTCCATAGCATCCTGCGGAAAGAGTACCACATAAGCATGGAAACAGTACAGCAACCCATGGTATGAGCATGGACAGATGAGGAAGAGCTGCTAGAACAGTACGTCCCCAATAAGCAGGCAGGATGTGGATCCGTCTCACTATTTCATCGGCAGAAATGCAGGAGCAGGTGATAATACTCCTGGGCCCAGCACTCTTCAACCTGGGTACTTTAAGGAGAACACGGCAGCCTCCCAAAAGTGATACAAAGTCCCAAAATGGCTATTACCTGTGCTGAATAACAGTATGAAGGACAAATCTACCCCTGTCCAAAGTTTAATTGATTTAACTGAATGCCAACTATACTACCACCATCAATCTGTGTAAGGTGTACTTGCAAGTGCCTTTAGCACCAAAAGCAAAAGAACTCAGTGTTTTCAACACATTTCATCCAAGCATCATCATGTGAAATGTTGTTCTTTTCGGAAATTCTTCATCTAAATATGGTTGTGTTGCTAATGAGATCATATTATTTGTTACTCTTTAAACCTTATTATTCCTTTAAGATTCAAAGTCTACTGTGTTAGGAAACCTATGTGAGAATATAAAATCAGCAGTTTCTGCATGCTTGTGTGATGAATACAGAAAGTGATCTCTTATACCTGCGGAATTAAGGCTTCAAATGTCTTGGTGTTCAGACGATATGGAGAGGCTCTGGGAATCTGGAAGGATAAACGTTTGTTTCATTTTCAGGGACTGTTGATCATTTATTTGTCCATTCATTTATTACACTATTAAGGGATTATTAATGTGCACTGGGAGAACAGTATAAAGTTATCAGTCTTCTTTATCAGTCTTCTAACTAAACAGCCTGGTCTTGTAAGGTAACCACATGCACACCTTTCCCTCAGTGATGGCAAGGAGTGGTTTAAACTCACCATGTCATCTGTGATTCTGAGTGTGAGTGCTCCTGCATTTTTCTACACAAAGCCTGCTGAGTTGGCAGTGAAGGCAGAGATGCCCATATACAGCATGTTGCTTTCATCAGGTGGCAGTGAAAATGGTGTCGGGGCAAAAGCGGGTTTCTTGTGCACTCCAATGTTGTAAAACTCCCCCTATATAGAGAGCAATGCAGAGATTAACTTATTCTTTTACAGCTCCTGGGTCTTGATTCTTCGTTCAGATTAAACTGTTTTATCAGTGTAACCTTTGTGTAACCTTTTTTTCCTACAAAAGCCCAACAGTGCTTTCTGGATACACTTAGGCACAGTTTTGCAAGTGCTCCTGTTATTCCCTGTTAATTCAGATCTTTGGCTCAGAAAGGCTTTCTTATGATCATTATGGTCATTATTCTTATGCTTTGACAACTTGTGCCTTTTTTAACTTGTGCCTGAAAACCCCTTTACCTATGCCAATGATAAAACACTGATGAACTCCTGCAAACAAGTTGTAGTTTATTAATTAGTGCATTAATCTTAGTTTGGGATCTTTAATGACCATCTTAATCTGTGTATATTATTTGATTGTTGGTTCTTTCCTAGCTGAATGTAACTTCCTCTCACAGTAGTGTACAACTTCCAAGCTTATCAAAGGATAGTGTTGTAGTCAGGACCATTAAAAAATCATTCACGCAAAGACCAAGATTTTGTAGTGTTTGAATCTGAGACAAGAATGAGACTTATTTAACAATGATTTTACTTTAATTATACCACTCACTGATAATGTATTGTAAATTGTCATTGTCATAAATAATTGTCATTATAAAGGCAGCTGAATATAAACAAATATAAAGCAAAAAGGTTCATATGGTCATTTTTATTATTAAATTAAAACATAGTAATACTTAAATAATTGCTATCTGCCCTTGGGTCAATCATGGAAAGGATTAATTAGATGTGTTCTGTAATGTGTTAAATCCTCTCGATAAATGCATAGCTTTAGCTATATCATAAAACATATGATGAGTCCTTTTCTCATTATTACTTGTGTACAACAAAAGTTTGTGTGACAAGCAGCAACATGTATATTTGCCAATTTATGAAAACGGGAGTATGCGCAGTGGGAGAGTAAATATCTTTTAAAATGACTCTCAATTAATGGCAATGCATTTACAATAAGTCTCTTGCCACAATAACAACACTGTCTGGATTTGCCATCAGCTGGTTGATTGCAGCATCGTGCAGCCTGCAGCCTAGCATTTGTTTGCAGGGGAACATACACTGCCATAATTATTACCATAATGAATTTTTTAAGGAGAAAGAATAGTCTGTACATTAATGTTAAAAATTCCAGATCCAGATAGCAGTGTTTATGTATGTCAGTGGCTGTGCACCAGTACTTGTGAATGTACACACACAAACCTCACCCTTTGGGTCTTCCCCAAGTCCCCTGTCCTGTTCACACTACTAGCTAAGAGCAACCAGCTAACTTGATAGCAGTGTGACTCAATAATAATAATAATAATAATAGTAATAATAATAATAATAATAATAATAATAATATGGCGCTTCCATGCACATCAGCAAGCAAATAGGAACACTAGCACTTGCATGAAATTAAGCATATTAGCATTTCAGAAGGCAGATTATTTAGCCTGCTAAAATAGCAGGTGTGGCAGCAAATGTCTGTTCAAAACACTATGTCACAGGTATGAGTATCATGTATTTGATATAGTATGATTGTTCATGTTTGTAAATTTAAAGCTTACAAATGCTGTATTTACAGTGTATTGCAGGTTATTAAAATGTGGCAGTAATTATTAGGATATAGAGAATTGTAGTGTTTAAACAAATCATTATGTCAGAAGTATGTTTAGGGGAGAATACACCCTGACCCACCCAGAGTTAACACACACTTACCTTACATTATTGATCATAAACTTGAATAGCTACAATACTGTCTGCTAATCATGCAGTTTGAAGTTTGCAAAGTGTGTACCCAGACAAAATCTGTGTTAAAACTTTCCTTTAACACTGAGTCATACATGAGTCAGACATGATTCTGAATAAATGAATGAATGAAAAAATGAAAAGCCTTATTTCATTTCAAACTGCACTTCAGGAACACTGAGCTCAAGTTCTGAGGAAACTTCCCTGCATATTTTCAGGGGTTTTCTGCCTCACCATGCCTGAATCACCTCATAAGGAGCTTGATAATGAGGAGACAGGGTGACTGAGGCAGTGAACACTCCTCACTGAGCATACTGGCTTCCAAGAGCTGGAGCTGGGAAGACCTATAGGTCTGTGACACACACTCCCACCCAGTCCTGATACTAAGAAGGTGGAACCTACAGGCTAATATGCAGCTGCCTGTGCATCAATAGGCGTCTGGGGTGTCCATCACTCAGGGAGGCGTGGCTGAAGGCGTGGCCTTGCAGACTCTGAGAGCTGGCTGAGGTAATCTCTAAAGGAGAGAGTAGTCACCAATAATCATGGAAATGTAGCCATAACTGTACAGTATATTTCACAGCCATGTATATTACATATCACAGACCAGGCTTACCAGAATAAATATTCCACACATACAGCTCATATATATCTATGTGTGTGTGTGTGTGTGTGTGTGTGTGTGTGTGTGTGTGTGTGTGTAAAAACATGCTCCTGTTTTAGTCTCAACACAGACAGATATACATGTAGGAGTAGCAAACTGAAGTAAGAGCTCACCTTCACCAGTACATAGTCTCCAGCTTTAACAGTGACAGGGTTGGTATCCGTGGGATAAGAAAGCAAATCCTTTCTTGGAAAAATAACCTTCACATTCCCATCATTCCGACCACAAAGATCTTGAGATGACTTCTTACTTTCCTGCAGAAAACAGACTCAGTCAAGCAAAAACAGCAGATAACATTTGTACAATATAAAAGGCTTGACTAAGCACTGTAGCAGACGTCTCACTAGTGTTATCCAAACCAAGGGTGGTTATTCCCACTGTTATGTAGATGGTCATAAAATTCTGTTATCAGTGTGTATATCGGTAGATCCAATCTCAGCATGACTGGTAGCGCATATTAACACACAAGTGGCAAACACCTTGGGGTAGTTTTCTGTGCATTCGCCAGGCATGTCCTCAAAAGAAGGACACTAACAAGAATCAAAATTAACTAAGACCCCAATCTTCAAACAGTTATTGATGGCAGGTAATACACTAAAGACCACAAGCACAGGGAAACCAGTCATTGGGATTTCCCGGTACCAAAGATGTGAACTGCTCTCAACACTTCAAAAATAACAAAAAGCTCAAAGCATCCAAAACATACACAATGCTATGCCTAACCAGGGAAGGGTTTCAAATGAAAGGGCCACAGAAACCCATGCGGCAATCGCAAACTAACACCACAAACGGGAAAGTGACCATACAACTCAAATAGACTAAAATAGACCAAACAATGCCCTAAATACATAAACACATAAACTCTATTTGCCCTCCAGAAAAGAACAAAGCCAAAACCAAAATGAAATGCCAAAAGGTGCTAGGGCTGAGCTGATAGACAATGCCATTGTTCATCATCGTTGTCAGACAGACCTCATGATGTTGATCCAGCAGGTCTATATAAGATAAGGGAGGAGAATTTACTGCAACTATTTATTTTCTTGCAGAAATCTAGTTAAATCGATATGCAAAACATGATGACCAAGACACACAGATGCAGCAATCCCAAATTATTAACAGCAGAAGTGCTCCAAACACAGTTGTAACACAGCATGGCTTCAACCCACTGCAGTACTCACTCCCTCCACTAGGACAAGCTGTTTGCTGTCGATGAAACTGGTGTTGACCTTAGCCGCATCTTCTCGGAATGTAAAGATAAGCTCCTCCAGGCGACAGCTTCTTCACCTCAGCTGGGATATCGTCCCCGAGACGGTGGTATGCCTGAGTTTTCTGTGGGTGTGGTACACACATCTTCATGTCAGAAGGTAAAGCCCAACTGGCAGCCACAAGACCCTTTCAATTCTCCAAATGATAATAGACAATGGTGAATTTCTTGATAGAACCATCACATGAACCAGGGAGAATGTCTGTTTTTTGATAGTGTTAAACACAATGACAAAATAGGATCTCACCTTCCTCATGCTGTAGGCAAACAGGAAGGCTACATTATAGCCCACTTCCCTGATCAAAGAGACCGACTGCTGGTGGTCCTCCTCGGTTTCCCCACAGAAGCCTGTGATGAAGTCACTGCTCAGACTGACCCCTGTAAAAAGAAATTATACATAGATATATATTCACACAAGACCTATTATAGCTACAATAATTTTATAATTACATACTGAATGTTTGGTAATGATAGGACACCTGGTATTATCTTTCGAATGTTTTCCACAAGCTCAAGGTAGGCTTCCCTAGTATACCTATGAAAACATCCCAGAGCATGATGACTTAAAGTGAGAACTAAGTTTTAACACATGAGACATCAAGAGATTTGAGATAAGCAGGCTAATCTCTACTGTGCTTGTGGTGAGTGCTGTCGTTCTAGGAGCGTTTCTCACCCACGCCTCATGGTCTGTAAGACTCTGCTGCTGCCGCTCTGAGCTGGCAAGTGGATCTGCTTACAGATGTTCCTCCGCTCTTGGATTAGCTATAACACCTTCAGGAAACATACTCACCCACCCCAGCACAGGTCAAACGAAAACAGCACAAATTGACTATGGCAGTCAAACCTTATTTCACATATCTGATAAGCATAAGGCTTTTTCAATCTGATAATCTATTAATGATCTCTTCTACTGCTCACATCCAAATTTGCGAATCCTAAATTATTATCCAATCTGCTGCTTAAAATGGCCTATGAGCAATATCTGCACATGAATTCAGACTATAAGAAACCGTTCAACTAAATACTTAAACTCTTTGAACATCCACTACACCACACAAGCCATAAACAGTCAGGGCCGGATTACCAATAGATTACCAGAGTAGGCAGTGACCTGTAGGCCCCACACCTTTTAGGGGCCATGCAACAAGGAATTAAAAAAAACAAACATATTAGGAGATAATTTGCAAGGGAGGCCCCAAGATTATGACTGCCTAGGGGCCTCCACAGGGTTTAATCTGCCACTGTAGGCAGTGTACATGTACATGCCCCTAAATGTAATTGGTAACATATTCCATTACATTACTCAAACGAGGAACATACTTTAAAAACTTTGGAATACGTCAACATTGTCCAAGACTATTTCAAATATAACTCACTTTAATTACATTTAAATTACATTTAACAGCATGTATTCTGTGTTCTGTATTTTGTCACCTGCAATGAAATACATTTTAAAAGTACCTTCCCCACACTAGTCATGGGTATCCCAACCAAAAACCACATGCTCACATCCATGACTCTGGGGTTTCTACCTCATCAGGAAAGTCTTTAGGATGTGGCCAGGTGAAGCGAATCCTTGTCAGGGTTTACGAGGGAGACGTGGTGTAGCAGGTCAGAGAATCGTAGGCCTCCTTGCTCATCACGGGAACACGGTGCTGAAACCACGGCTGAGGTGCGAACCAAGCTCCGAGTTGCTGGCCCCGTCCCCAGACACGTCTCTGTAGCTGTTCACGTTTTGACCCAGCAGGGTCACTTCCTTCACCCCCTATGGCCATGATCATTTCATATACTTAGTGTTCACATCTGGCCAAGTTTCACACACAGAAACTAGTAAAGCCAGACTGCACACATAGTCGCTGAAGGGAAGAAACCTGGTCAGACAGCATGCGCACTTCTTCAAGTATGGAGGACACAGGTCTGCTCCTATCCTTCCCCCAGGTAAACGGCACAATGCAGTAGCTGCACATGTTGTCACAGCCCCGCGTGATAGACCTACAGCAGTCAAAGAGGGACAAAATATACTGGATAATCCCACTGTAAGACAAGGTGCCACCAACAAGGCTTGCAGTACACAAGGTCTGTACTGTCAACAGCGTGAAAGGACTTTAAAAGTATCGACCCCCTGATATCAAACCATTGTTTGAAGTGCTACATCTAAAAGCATGAAGGAGCTGAAGATGAGCCACCACGGTGTTTGAAGTTTTATATCCCTTCATAAGTGTAGGAGGGTCAGTCATGTATAAATATTTAACCAAAAAATGCAGATTGACAAGTGTTCAGTAAAATGATAATAATAAACAACTGAACTATGAGCATTTGCTGTTTTTGGCTTTATTGTGGATGCAAGTCCCATGTTTCATCCAATATGGTAGCAAATGCCTTTAAATTATAGCTGACTTTTCTGTATTTTAATCTAACAGTTGCTGTTCAGATTAAATTCAGTGTATTAGAGTTGAATATGAAAACACCAAAAACTGTCTATACATGTTAACTTAAAAATTGAACTGTACATGTGAGACTGTTATTTTACTCTTTACCATCTTTACAAAATCACACAGTGCAAAGTTAATTTAAGAGTTAGTGTTTAGTAGGAACTCCTCCCTTATAAATCAGCCAGATATTATTATGGCACTCACACAAAGGCACTGTGTCCTGAATGGTGAATGGGCATGACATCAGCATATGCCTCTTCCAGGGAGAGCAGGACATTGCTGGTCCTCTGACCCCCATGGGCCAGTGCAAGGAGTCGGAGAAGATCTCTGTAGGCATCTGGCCCTGCTACAACATCCACCACCCTCTCCTTCTCCAGCAACTCAGTCTTCAGTCTCTCTGCCAAGCAACCTACAAGAGAGCAAGCACACATATGCGTATACGGGCACGTGAACCCACACACAAACATACATGCGCACATACGAACATTTCAGACTGAGAGATACATTTGAACGTGAATGAAGAACTATGGTGAAGTGAGAAGTTACCCAGGACTCCTATCTTTAATGGAGTGCTGCTCTTTAGACACTTCTTTTTCAGAACTGCTGGATGTTTGAGTCTGTTCCAGATGGTCTGCTCTGCCTTTTCCCTGTCACAATGATTTTTATTTTTTCCAACAGAAAATAGCATTACATCCAAGCAAAAAATGTCACTGAAGTCAAGGACTGCTGTCAAGTTGCACAAGATTGGCAACGTATAGATTCACTGTGTAAAATACAAACAGAAATAGGCTTTTCCTACCTTATGGAGCATGTGACAAGAAGCACCATATCTGCCTGTATAAAAAAAAAAAATTAGGAAAGATGAGAATGAAAGCTTTCAAATAAAGGAAGCGCTGTGTTTATCAAGGGTCAAAGGTCAAGGCATTGACACTTACCTCTGATAGTTCGTGGGTCCGAACATATCCACCCTTCTGAAGAATGGACCACGCAATTTCAGTGTCGTTGACGTTCATCTGACAGCCGTATGTTTCGAAATACACTGCAAGATGTAAACACCAAAATAAAATTGGCAACGACTACCGGCATACTGACACATGGGAATTAAAATCCTAAAGCCTGAACTATCATGGCAACAAATGCAGTTACATACCTTTCCGTAGCTGCGCCAGACCACTTTCTTCAGGAAGATACGATTCCTCATGTTCCTGTTGCGTCTCAGTTGAACTTTTGCCTGAAGAACTCTTAATGACGACAGCTTGGTCTTAAATGTGCTCACTCTCGTCTCATCAGTCTCATTAGTAGGAGTGCTAGATAGAGACACTGAGCAATAACCTCTGCATTTGTCGGCGAGTCGAGATAAACACTTTTGAACAGAAAACACTAGAAGTCTAAGCCTGCGGGCAGACATCATGTCTAAACGGGAGATTCGGCTACAAAGCCATGAACAAGACAAGAAACTCAATTTAACTTTAAAAGTAACGTTAGCTAAGGCTAAGTGCTAACTTAGCAATGGTGCTGTGGTTTGCGCAGAACAATTTTATATACAAAAGTATATTATCAGCGAGCTAACAAATCTGTACAAGCAGCCAATAAATATAAAAATATCTGTAGCTTAGTTAGGTAACCTAATAATTCAGCTGTAACATACACTCACGTATGACCCCACACGGTTAACATTGACATGCAGTTTTGTAATTTTCAAAATAACGGTTTCATTAAAACGTAACAGTGATACTCGTGTTTCAGTTCTAAGACAAGTAAACGGTGTAACTTGGGAGGGAGATCAATCGCAAAAATATCGATTTACGTTTTTTAATTCATATTTTTGTAATTAATATTTTTTAATTAATATTTTTTTAATTAATAGTTTTGTGAAATCTTATATTTAACATAAACGGCTACTTTTATTTTGCAAGTGTTTACTTGTTAGTCATAAGTAGTGTTTTGTGAGATGATTGTTCGTTTTCACACATGGCTCTCTGTCCCTCACCTACTCTGATCTAATGACGAATGCGTAATTTATTTTATAAGTGGACTTCACACTTCGTTCTGTTACCTAAGGGTCAGTACAACATACTCGTTTAAATGTGCTGATACAAAGATTGTGAAACAATTAATGTTTTTAATTAACTGATTAAAGTTTTACTCTGAATGAACACATTTTACGAATATATAGGAATGTTAACCTTATTACATTGTCTTTGATGAGGAAATGGGTATTTTGGATGTTTTAACCTTTTAAACATGTTTTAACCTTTTAAACTTTTAAATATTACCGTAAGGTTGTAAATACGTTCATTAATATTTTAGGTATTTTGATTATTCATTTTGCAATTTTGATTAAAAATAAATAAATAAATAAAATTAAAAATCAAGTTATTTAAACATGTCCAAGAATTGCTGTCCACTCTCTCATCTTTGGATAACCATCTTGGTAAAAATGCGACCTTTGACATCAGTGACCTCACAACTTTAAAAAAGGTCTATCTTCATTCGCCTAAAGGCATAAACTGCATGCTCCTATAGTATGTCAGTTCATTTGAATTTCTCACTTTGTCCCCATACTCAGATGAGTTAAAGCTAAAAATGTCCACCCCATTGTGATGAAATATTGAGTTAATAAACATTATTTTAGAATATCAAAATATATGTTTGAAATGCTAACTTTAGCTAAAATTGTCCACCTGCTGACATGACAGTTGCACAATACAGTGAACATATACTTGCATATACCTTCTTTGCTGTTTTCTTGTTGTTTTGTTTTAAGTAATATTTCCTAATAACTATTAAACTATTGATGTTCAGCTACGACAGGAGCTGAAGTAGCAAAGAGGAAAAGGTCCAGGTGAGATGCAGACCCTTGGAGGAAAGAGACAATTACCTGTGAAATTAGAGAGAGAGAAAGCGCTGTAGAAAAGGTGAGGAGATTTTAACAAAAAAGGGAATTCATGACTGAAAAAGAAAGGTATGCCAAAAAAAAACCCCAAAACAAAACAGAGTCGAGAAAGGAATAGTTGCCATGACAACTAAACATTCTTGAAGAGCTATAAACTGTGTTATCAAGGTGTATTTTAAATGTTCATAACTTTGCTTTTAATGGCTTTAAACGTTATATATAGCTTAGAAGTATGTAGAGGTTGGAGGAATATGTGTGGCTATATTTGGGCTATTTCTTCTGTTTGGGTATGAGTGGTTTGTAGCATTTAGCATTGGACATTGAGAGTGCTGAAAAGTCTAAATGTGTCTGTGAAAGCTTTAGAAGTATAAAGTGATTGATTTTTAAATTAGTAATGAAAATGCTGAGGTAATAAAATGATATTGTAAGCAGAAAAGTATGGATGGTCCCGAATAAACTGGTTTCATGCAGGAAAGACCAGTGTAGGCTTCAGCATAAATCTTCAGGAGGCCTCTTTGAAAAAGCCTCTAGGGGATTCCGTTGAAGGGAGAGCCTTGGTTCAAGGATGGGACATCCCGGCCAAGCACTGGAAGAAACAATATGGAGATCACCAAAAGAAACAATATGGGCATCCGGTGATATAGAATAGGATCGTCTTTTAAAAAAATAGAAGTAGTTCAGGTTGAACATAATAGTACCAAGAACTTGTTGGTGTAACTATTAAATATCAATTAGCATATATTGAATAATGTATGGTTTGAACATAATAGTGGAAACCTGGACAAGTATTATGAAAAAATAAAAATGGTTATGCAAGTGTCCTTGAAGCGTTTGGTTACTATCTGATGGATTAAAATAGGTTTGTTGGTAGCAAAGACATCACTAAAGTGTACAGAGCAAAGGTACTCCAGGACCAGGATGGGTAATTAGCAGCTTGATCAATGGACTCTTCTGTGAGACGTAACAGGGCGTCGGTCTTAAATGTAATGTTAGATCAAGTGAAAAACTTTAGTGGATTGAAATACAGATAAATAAATCCACCAAAAGTGCACCTGCATCATTGGTAAAAAGTTGTTCTGCTAGTTGTCTGATTTTGTTCCAGTAATCTAATGTTTCCTGTGGACTAGGTGGTTCAAGATTATATTGGTGTTTGCTTTATTTCTGTGATCTTTTTAACCATAGTCTGCTTGTTTATACTGTCTACCAAATATTGAGTAGTGAAACACTGACACAATCCCTTTTGGCGTCAGACATTTGTAATAATTTCAATAATCTACACTTGTAAATCAAGAGGGCAGCACCATTTTAAAGTCTAGTTTCCTTTCTCTGTATCACTTTCTGGAATTTTTCCGTCTGTGTTTTTATTAAAGTTAAAAATGGAAAGGGTATTAAAACTCCCTTTCACTGACATCTCTTCCACTGAACTTGTAGAGAAAGTGATGATATGAAGATGATTATGTTTATCGCTTTCACTCAGAGATCATTGTCTGAGGGTCATGTTGTACAGTTCACGATGCCCCGGGTTGCAATCAGGAGGTTTGACAGTGATGTGCCACAGTTGTCTGTGGTGTTCTATATGATCATCACAGAACATCACACATAACTGGTCAAATTGTATCTCGAGTAGTATATTTGTGTATTATACTATATATTAGCAGCATATCTTTATGATGCAATTAAAAACATTCCCCATCCTCCTGAATACCAATCATATTACATATCTGGGTACTAAATTCTCTTCCCAGTTGTCTGTTATTCAAAATAAATAGTCATCCAATTATTAAAACAATAAGCGACAAACTTCATTGATGGACAAATTTGCCCCTTATGCTCTTCGGACAAACTGCAATAATTAAAATGAGAATATTACCTAAACGAAATTGTTTGTTTTCAATTATTCCAGTGCCACCAACCTGTCTAAAATCTTTGGACAACATCATAACTTGATTCTACTGGAAAAATAAATCACATAGAATCAAACTCACAACATTACAGAACTGTAGTTGATTATTGCAAATCAACTACAATATGGAATAAAATGGATAAAACCTAGTATATCAGACAGAATATGGATAGACATAGAGCAAACATTATGCAAAGATCTAAAAGTCAGACTTACCATTTATCAGTCAAATCAATTAAAGAACATTCATGATCAACAATTTGTGGGTGGCCATGATACTAACAGCTTGGTGGAAATTCCACAAGATATCAAACTCCACACTAACATAAACATAACACTGCTTTCATGTCACTTCCACAAGTAGCCCAAACATAAGATATAGAAAGCAGGTAAGAGCAACTATCAGTTCAGAGACATTAAACTCACGTGCATCCATATCAGTATTATAAACATTCCTAATACAAAAAAACTATCACATAAGATATACAAAATAATAATGAAATCAAATCGCATAATTACTCTCCAATCGAGACAATGGGAGGAAGATTTATTACTAACCCCCGACGCCACAGTCTGGATTAAAATGTATAATAATAATTACCACATGACAGCAACACTAACCTACAATGCATTCAGTACAAAATAATACATAGATTACATTATACTACACATTGGATGTTTAAAATTGGTTTCACAAGCTCAGCAATCTGTACATACTTTACTCCAAACACAGCTGACGATTACATTCACATCGTGTGGCAGAGCACACCTATCAAGTAATTTTGGAAATAGGTCATCACACACATGTCCCATGATTTAAATAACCCTATCCATCCAACACCATCTTTATGTCTCCTAGGAGACATGTCATCAACCAATGTGTCAATAGAAAAAAAACAGGATAATATATATATATATAACATTATTAATTGCAAATACAAACATACTCATGAATTGGAAAACAAAAAATAATATTAGTGTCACCGAATGGAAAAATCTATTGATAGAATACATATCAATGGAAAAAAATCTCAGAATGAATCAATAAGAACCAATAACCTAGACTGGACTCCTTTGATAAAAAGTTTACAGAGCTAATCCATAAATGATAAATATCCCAATCTAGTACGTGTACATATACAGTGCACTCGCACATAGCCTCTCTCTCTCTCTCACACACACACACACAGGCAGACGCACACAAGCAGTCACACACGAACACACACACACACACACACACACACACACACACACACACACACACACACACACACACACACACACATTCCCGTAATGGTGCAGGTGGCTAATACTTAAAATACTCTATCTGCATTTCCCGTTTGTCTGTTTCGTCTCTGTTCGTCTTATTTTTCCTCTCTCCCCTATTCCCGTTTCCCCCACGTTATTTATGTCTGTTCATACGTTTTATACACCCGATATAGTTGGACACAGTGAGAAGTTAGAAATAAATAATGAATAAATAATAAAGTTCTAAAGGTCCTCCGATGGGCGGAAATCAATTGATATATTTATTTCTCCAGATTTCTAACTCGGAGAGAAAAAGACGTCCTTTTACAAATCGCACCTCGTTGTGGAACTCTACTAAGGTTTACAATCCAGGCGATGATTTTTAACCTCAAAGAACATAGGCCTGCTCCAAGGCAAACTGATTTCATCCCATTAATTAACTTTAATGCGATGTTTTTTGCCGAGCATTAGGCTAAAGAAAATGAATGTTGCTGCGTTTATCAAACTAAAAGTATTTATTCTGAGCCATGCGGTAAATGATTCAGTGTGAGCAGCATATGGACGATTTTTGGAAAATGCTGTGACTAGGTAATATTTTGAAATATAAGGCGTTGTTAAAGCCTCTCATTCACGCTATTAACGTTATAAGTTAAAATAATTGAATAATTCATAAATAAATAAATAGCGTTTGTATAATATTTAAAAATAAACATTTACGTAAAAGCACTCTTACGTAACAACCAAGTTGTCATGTATTTGAATCTAAAGCTAAAGTGTTGCTTTGATCGCTTTGGTCGGTCGACACTTGCCTGGCTCTGTTGAATTGCTGTTTCAAACTGTTTTATAATTCGTGCAGTTAGATCATTTGGTTAAATCATTTACGATTTTATTTTATTCATTTACTACTTTCGACTACGATTTCCAGAAAGGTTGACCGACGATCCTCACGAAAATGAATCCAAGTGCTCCAAGTTCGCCGATGACTTCGTTGTACGTGGGTGACCTTCATCCAGACGTTACCGAGGCCATGCTATACGAGAAATTCAGTCCTGCTGGCGCAATAGTCTCCGTACGGATTTGCAGGGACGCGATGACCCTCCGCTCACTTGGATACGCATACGTGAACTTTCAGCAGCAGGCAGATGCTGAGCGTGCTTTGGACACTATGAACTTTAACATCATCAAAGGCAGACCTGTGCGAATTATGTGGTCCCAGAGAGACCCCTCTCTGAGGAAGAGTGGAGTTGGCAACATCTTCATCAAGAACCTTGACAAGTCTATTGACAGCGAAGCTCTTTACGACACATTCTCTGCCTTTGGGAACATCCTTTCCAGCAAGGTGGTGTGTGACGAGAATGGCTCTAAGGGCTACGGCTTTGTGCACTTTGAGACCCGTGAGGCTGCGGAGAGAGCAATTGAGAGACTTAATGGCATGTTGCTCAATGACCGCAAAGTGTTCATTGGCCACTTCAAGTCTCGCAAGGAGCGAGAGGCTGAGATGGGGGCCAGGGCCAAAAAGTTCACCAATGTGTACGTCAAGAACTTTGGAGAGGACATGGACGACGACAAGCTGAAGGAGATCTTCAGCAAGTTTGGCCAAACGCTGAGCACTCGCGTCATGACCGACGAGAGCGGCAAGTCCAAGGGCTTTGGCTTTGTGAACTACGAGAGGCACGAGGATGCCCAGAGGGCTGTGGATGAGATAAATGGGAAGGAGCTGAATGGGAAGAAGGTGTATGTGGGTTATGCCCAGAAGAAAGGCGAGAGGCAGACAGGGCTGAAACGAAAGTTTGAGCAGATGAAGCAGGACGGTATGACTCGCTACCAGGGAGACAACCTGTACGTCAAGAACCTAGACGACGGTCTGGACGACGCGCGTCTACGTAAGGAGTTCTCTCCGTTCGGGACCATCACAAGTGCCAAGGTGATGATGGAGGGCGGCCGCTCCAAAGGGTTCGGCTTCGTGTGTTTCTCCTCGCCGGAGGAGGCCGCCACGGCCATGACGGAGATGAATGGGCGCGTTGTAGGCACCAAGCCGCTGTACGTGGCTCTGGCGCAGCGCAAGGAGGAGCGGCAGGCCCACCTCTCCAACAAGTACATGAAGCGCACGGCCAGCGTGAGTGCCTTGCCCAACCTCGTGCTCAACCCCTACCAGCCTGCCCCGCCCTCCGGCTACAACATGGAAGCCATTCCACAAGCTCAGAACTGGCCTGCCTACTGTGCAAGCAGCCAGCTGGCACAACTCCTCCCCAGCCCTTGCTGGGCCATGCAGTGCGTCCACCCACAGCAAGTCCAGGATATGCCGAGTGCCATCGGTCCAGCCGCATCCTGCCCGCAGGCCTTCAGCGCCATCCGACCAACCACCGCCTGCCAGGTCCCACGCACGATGGCCTATCAGACCATGGCATCTGAGGCTCCGGGGACAGGGATGGCCAGCGCGGAAGCTGCCAACAAGGCGTCGCTGGTGAGAGCAGTACCACAGTACAAAACCACCTCAGGCGTTCACAGCCCACAGCAACACCTGGGCACACAGCCCTTAGATATAAATGTCGAACTTACCATTTATCAGTCAAATCAATTATAAAACATTTATGCTTCTCAACCCACAGCAGCACCTGGGGGCAGAGCTCCAGGTGCCCGTGCAGCTGGCTGCGGTCCATGTGCAGGGTCAGGAACCTCTCAGTGCCTCCATGCTGGCTGCTGCACCTCCACAGGAGCAGAAGCAGATACTGGGTGAGCGTCTGTTTCCCCTGATCCAGAACATGCAGCCCACCCTTGCAGGGAAGATCACGGGTCTGTTCCTGGAACTGGACAACTAGGAGCTACTGCATATGCTGGAGTCTCCTGAGTCTCTGCACCCTAAGGTGGATGAGGCAGTCGCTGTGCTCCAGGACCAGTGCGCGCAGGAAGCCGCTCAAAAACTTTAACCAGTGCTGCGCTTCTGGCTGTCTAATGGAAGAATAAGCAGTAAAAAAAAATAACATTTTAACTGAAAAAAATAAACATTGAAACTGAAATGCATTGAACATTGAAATATTTTTGCCATGTCTGTAGACATCAAGCCTGTAAGGGTTGGCACCAGGCCGAGGCCCCCTCGACCAGAGGGAGGCGTCGAGTCAACCACGCCACTGATCAGGATCAACACCCAACAGCTGGGCTAGACCTTATATAAGCCCAGTGACCCAATCATTCAGTGCTGGGTTTTTGATAAAGTTTTGAGCCAAGCTCCTAGCCGGTAACTCTGGGTATTGAGGTCTGTGAGCCCTTGTGCTATGCCTCTTTTCTGTTCTGCGAGGGTGTCAGTGTTTTTACACGTCCCCTCCCTTCTCCAGTTTTCCCCTCTCGAGTCTGTCTCTCTCCTGAGGCTTCCCTTAGCCATTCAAGTTTCTCCCCGTTTTCTGGTTTTGTTTGGGAGCTTTTAGTTCGAGTTTTCCCCAGTGCATCGGGGTTGCCATTTCTTTCCGTGGCGTTCTTTGTTCTCCCCTTTTCCACGCTCACCGAGGTGTTTCCTTTTTTCCTCTTGTTTTGCTTGATCTAAGCTCTAACTGTTCTGCACACGAGCCCACCATTGTTAGAGTGTGGCTGCTTACCCAGTAAGCTATTGGTGTCCTCACCTAGCTGACCTGGATTCAAAACCACCTTACAAAGTCCAGGCCTTGGTTATTCTAAGCTTAAAATGAAAACGACAGAAAAAGGTAAAATCATTTCAAGTTTGGTTTATTTGTCGCATACATAGTCATACACAGTATAACTCACAGTGAAATGGTTGAGTGCTCTGTCCAATCTGAGGAAAAAGAAAAACAGGGGTGCATAGAGAAATATATTCTATATATATACAAAAATATATTAATAGTGCATGTATAATATATATATATATATATATAATGTTTATATGTACAATGTATATATGGATATTTATATATGTATGTACAGAATGTACAGTCCCATCTTGCAATTGACATATTTACAGTTATATGTTACATGGTGGTAATTGAACATATTACAGTTATATTGAACATATTACAGTTATTTCTATTACATATTACAGATTTTGACATGAACAGCTGATCATTTTTTTGTTTTTATTCCTCTTAAAGTTTGAATGTTCAGATTGTCAGTTCTTACAGGTCATAGCTGATCATTAGATAAGTGTATTGGGTTGCATTAATATAAATGTAAAGATCAAAAAAACAAAACCCCACAGTGTAGCTTAAAATAGAGAATAATTCTGTAATATTCCTTTATGTACAACACAATTTCAAATGACCTTATTAACAAACCAGTAAAGACAGGACGAGAAGCAAAGGTCACTTACACGTATTAAATCTTGAAGCAAACAAACTGCAGCTGCAAGTGCCACACTGCCATCCAGTTCCACTCTCTGGTCTGGCGACGGTCATATTACAGGAGCAACGAGAGGCTGCCAACAGTTTCTTTTAGCTTGTCTACTGAGACGGTGAAACTGGCCAACCAGGTGAAAAGCATTGTGAAGGAGAAACGACTTCGACTGCCGACGTGGGAAAGTAGCAGTCAGAGCAGGTCTATTGGAGCAGTGCGATGGACTCTGCCCAACAATGGGCTGCAAGCCCACATCTCTGCACATAGCAACAGTATGTGGTTCCTAGGTGCCCAGTCGGCTAGTTTTAAAGTTCAATTCAAATATTAAATAAAAATGCAGACTTCAGAATTGGTTAAAGAGCATAACTGTGCACGTACTTTATTGTAGGTTAACATTAACACGCATTATTGAGGCACCCTCTGGAGAATGTCTAAAAATCAGAGAACCCACATTTTCATACATTTTTCAGTAGTGGTTATGTATTCACCCCACATTCCTTTACATATTTGCGTTTGTCTTCACGTCCATTGCATCCAAACCATACATTTGTCAATATATGCAAAGTAATATAAAACACCCACACCAGTTGGAACCTCTTAACACCACATTCCAAGAGATTTCTCTTGACCTTATCCTAAAGAGATGGTCCTGAGCCTGATGGAAATAATATCTCATACTTGTAAGTGTGCTGGAGCCTATCCACCATCCTTTGCAGAAGCCTGCAGAGGCCTTTACAGAGGCCTCTGCCCTGTACACAAATCATTCTGAAAGGACACATACCATTCTGTGATTATGTTATTAATATGTCTAATTCAATGTTAAACCTCTGTTCTCTTTTTATTACCTCAAGCACCAGACCTGAGGAATTTGCACGGTCTCAAGGAGTGCGTGAAGTTTATCGCTCAGTGGAAACAAGAGGTGGAGCGTGTCTGTAAGCCTGACGAGGGCGCTGCAGCTGCATCCAGTAGCAGTAATGACTGCGGTGGAACCGTACACCCCCACACTGTTGCCAGCACATTTTTCAGTGGGCCAGCCATCTCAAAGCTGTTGATACATTGTTCAGTCCACGTGAAGGGCAGCAGGAGAGAGGAAGTGAAGAGAGGACCTAGGCAGTGAAGGAGACCAAGCAGAGAAACACTGAATGGGCTAAAGAACTCCAGACAGTCTCAGAGCGGTGCGGCATGATGAGGGCAGAGTTGGCACAGAATTTCAGGCAGCTGGAGCTTAAGAAGAAGCTGGAACCCATGCTGCCTGTCCTGGACTTCATCGCATGGTCTCTACTCAAACATAACCAGGATGTAGTTTCACAGCTTTGGGTCCTCAGTAAACAGCGATCCTGGAGAACTTCAAAATCCATTCCAAATTCATTGTGGAACTGGATCTGCAGTGCTGTGGATGAGGTCACATTGGACCCCATGACCAAACATGCGTGGCTGCTGCTGTCTGATGACTGTAAGAGGGTTCAGGAGTACCTGACTAAGATGAAAGTTCAGTTCACCTCCCAGCGCTTTGACACTTGGCCCTGTGTGCTGGGCTGGGAGGACTTCTCTTCCAGCTGTCTTTCTATAACTCACAAATCTAGACATTTATTGGAAACGTCCGGGAGAAGCTGTAACCCCTCTTTGTACTGCTAGATGGCCGCACTCTCATGACACTGCACTCATCAAAAGCAGCACCAGAGACGCACTGAGTCATATTCCCGAACGCACCTCTCAGGCCAGCTTATTTGCACATTTTGTCGTAAAACTTAAGATGTCTGTTTTATTAAATTACCAAAAACTTTTTTTCAAAATCAAAGTATTTGTAGCTACAGAAAAACATGGCTAATCACAAAAATGAGAAATAACGTCACTGATATTTGCAACATGTGTTTCTAACATGCACAGGCTCTTGAGGAGCACCTAAACCCTCACACAGGGGTGTCTGCTTGTCATAGTACTGTAAGGAAGGGCTTTGGCGAAACAGGCCACAGAAAGCAGCATATGAGAATCCACACAGGTGAAGAACCCTTTAGCTGCCCAGTATTTCAGAAGCAGTTTGTGCAGGCGGGTAATGAGCCGCATTCGTACCCATTCATATAGGATGTTGGGAGCAAAACGGTTAAAGACTTGAAAAGTATGTTAACAATCAGTTAACAATCAGATTACTGTTGTTAGGTTGTTAACAATAGAGTAATAAATGGCTAATATGCTTCTTCCCAGTTATGCCTTTGCTTGATCTATTTTGGTCTGATTTGGTGCTTGTCTGGGCAAGTGTGATAAAAAGTATTTTTTCGTTTGTTTTTCATTTAGTTCCTTTTTATATCGTGTTCTGTTCCATTTTATATGTTGTCTATTATCCCTTTAAAGTCTGTCAAATTAATCAAATGTGAAGATTTCACTCTGTTCAGATTTGATTGAAAAAGAGACCAACCACTCCCTGCATCTTTCATTTTGCATATACAGTGCATTTGCAGTTAACCGTTTCTTGTTTGTATTAATCGCGTGTGATTCTTGTGAGTGCCGTTAGTGTTCTGTGTTAAATGTTAATAAATGTACGTCCCAGACGTTGGAGTCTGTGCGTCCTGCCCCTCACCCTGCGGCACTCGGGCCACCCCTCGTTACGCTACTGTTGCAACTCAAGAGCGAAGCATCATTTTAAAGTCTGGTTTCCTTTCTCTGTCTCACTTTCTGAAATTTTTATGTCTGTGTTTTTTTAAACTTAAAAATAGAAAGGATATTAAAACTCCCTTTCACTTAATGGCCTCTCATCCAATGAGCTGTTAGAGAAAGTAATGATAGTTAGATGAATATGTTTATAGATTTCACTCCGAGAACGTTGTCTGAGGTTAATATTGTACAGTTCATGATGCCCAGGGTTGCAATCAGCATGTTTAACAGTGATGTGCCACACAGTTGTCTGTGGTGTTCTCTATGACCATCACAGAGCATCACACATAACTGGTAAAATTGTATCTCAATTAGTATATTTGTATATTATACTATTGCAGCAGCATAACTTTATGATGCAATTAAAAAACATTCCCCATCCCTCTGAATGCCAATCACATTACATATCTGGGTATTAGATTCTCTCTGCAGTTGTCAGTTATTCAAATTTAATATCATTCCAGTTTTTAAAACAATAAGTGACAAACTTCATTGATGGACAAATTTGCCCCTTATACTCTTTGGAAGAATTGCAACAATTAAAGTGATAATGCCTAAGATAAACGATTTGTTTTCAATTATTGCTATCCAGCTCCAGCAACCTGGTTTAAACCTTTGGACACCATCATAACTGGAAAAATAAATCACAAAGAATCAAACTCACAATGATACAGAACTGTAGTTGATTATTGCAAATAAACTACAATATGTAATACAATGGATTAAACCCAGTATATCAGACAGAATATGGATAGACATAGAACAAACATTATGCAGAGATATAAAAGTCAGACTTACCATCAAGCAAATCAATTCAAAACATCCATGTTTCAACTGTTTGACAGAGGCCATAACTCTAACAGCCTGGTGGAAATTCCACAAGATAACAAAGAACTATTCATTCTCGTATTTGGAACAATCAAGACTTTACCTTCAACAACAACAAAAATTATTAAACTTTACACCTTGGATAGAAAAAGGCAAACATATTCCTCATAACACTACTTTCATGTCACTTCCACAAGTATCCCAAAAGTATGATATAGTAAGCACCCAAATGACCAGCAACACTAATCTACAATGCATTCACTACAAAATAATGCATGGAGTACATTATACTACACATAAGATGTTTAAAATTGGTTTCATGGACCAGCCCCTTCATACATGAGGTCAATGGTCAAAGCCCGATCTGTACCTCGAGTACTTCGAACCTCAAGTACGGCTCGGCTTGAAATACCTTGCTTCGGGTCTCATGGACGACAAGCATCGAGACTATTTTCTGTCCTGGCTCCAAGATTGTGGAATGAACTCCCGCTTGCTGTCCGGACAGCAGAGTCCTTTGCAGTCTTCAAACCCAGACTGAAGACCCATTTATTTGCAGAATATTTAAAGGACAACTGACACTGCTCCCTTATTGACTGACCAATTTAATACTTATTGTAGGGCATTTATGCTTTTTAACAAACTCTAGCACTTATTGTTTATAGCATTTATCATTGTTTAAGACAGACCTTATGTATTTTGCACTTCTAAGTATTAGCATTTATCCCTGTATTCTACAGTATTCTTGTTCATTGGTATGTTTAATTCTAACCTACTATACTGTACTTGGACATATTCTATGAGTAAATGACAAAGCACTTTTGTAAGTCGCTCTGGATAAGAGCGTCTGCTAAATGCCGTAAATGTAAATGTAATTGTTTCACAAGCTCAGCAATCCTACTTACATACTGTCACGATACGGCCCCTGCTTCCAAACGTCTCCTTGCTTGTATGTGTGTGTGTCAGTTAGGTGAGTAAGCGACTGCAGTGTCCTGGACCTGAATGCCTTTGAGAGGCAGGTGGAGCTGGTCCTCCATGGGGATTCTCCCTTGGGGGGGCTTTCAGAGAAGCGTCGTTGTCCTATGAGGACACTCCCTCCGTGAAGTCTCGCAGCCCCAGAACTTAAAGCGCCTACGCCTAAGCCTCGTAAAGACAAGGAGGCAACGTCACCAGTGCCCACCCCTGAAACGGACAAATCAGCTGGTGCGCTTCCGGACCTGCGGGCGACAAATCGTGAGCAGCCGCCTCCACCCAAGTCATCGAGGGAAGATCCCGCCCAGCCGGTCCAACCCAGCCGAAGATAGGAAGACTGGCTGGAGCTCCTGATGATAACTTCCCTGGACTGTTTAGTAATTCCTTAAAGGAAGACTGGCTGGAGCTCCTGATGATAACTTCCCTGGACTGTTTAGTAATTCTTTATGTAGTCCTGATCACATACCTATCCTGATCACCGCACCTATCCCTGTCTCAAATATTGCCCACACCTGAGTCCTATTCCCCTCATTACCAACCCCTTTAATAAGCTTCTCCTCATCGCATACTAGTCGCGAAGTATTGCTTTCCTATACGGCGTACGAGCGTTTCCTCATCCTGTGTGGTTTCCCGGTTATTGACTCCTGCCTGCTTTCTAGACCTCGTCTCCTGCCTGACCCTCCGTCACCTCCTGAACGCCACCCCGTGTACGACCCCGGACCGACCCGACCACGCTTACCTGTCTTACTACACGTATTAGTACGGCTGCTAAAAAAAGACCTCTGCAACCGGACCTATATTTAACAGCATATCAGTAGGATAGTAGTAATACTGTAGTAATAGGTTTCTAAAAATGTATTATATGCACTATTTTTACAGCCTCTGAAAAAACATTTGAGGGTTAAGCTGAAATGTTAACACTTTCCTATTTATGTTCGCTGTATAAAATAAAATAAGTGCATGTGACTGCAGTGAACAAGGAATATGTTGTCAATATTTAGATAGATGACAGCATGTTCTTTATTTTTGCATCATATTAATTGTTAATAATTTGCTAATGATAAAAAAAGTTTCTGCGTTTTCATTACGAAATAATGTCATTTGGTCATATTTATAGTGCCTTAAGGCCATTTCAAATTTAACAGTAATGGATTTTCAGCGTAAATTTGCATTCCTGCAAAAATAAAGGTCTGTATTTTCAATGTTTAAACATATGAGCTCCGAATGGTCAAATTACGGAGCAGTAGAGTTTGTTTCCGTTCTTTTATTGGACTGGTTCATTGTCGCGAGAGCGACCGTTTAGGCGAAGTCGGTGAGTGCGCGGCCGAGCTGCTCGCGCTTGAAGATACGGTAGACTCACCGCATGCAGCACTTGTACGCTAGCAATTTAATTTCTTCAGACTGGAAATACGATAATGCTAACGTTTGTTGTCAGAAATATACTAGCTTCTCCTTTCGATCGAGGGTATATTTTTCAGTCATAGTTATAACGCCGAAAGGTGGGTTTCGTGTTAAAGCTTTTCAGTTCGTTTTTTTTTCATACTGTTGTGCTGCGGTAGTTTTGTAGTATCAGTCGAGGAGGCTAAAACCCTAACGGGTTGTTTTGTTAGTTTGTTTGCCAAACAATGATTACCTGCCGTTTTTGTAGCAAAGAACTTGATGCTTTGAAGGGTTGTGTGCTGCACTGAAACGAAGCCACTTGTTTTTTCAAATGTGTTAGCATTGACTGCAAGCAGACGTTTTGTACTTATGCAGCTTTTAAAGCTCATTTCTATTGTGTTCACAGTGTGCCTGCACCCTCTGTTACTGCTAGAGCCGTTGTTACAGATTTGAAATGTGCAATTTCGCTGTGAGCGTCAAATTCACACAGCGAAGAACTTGTGACTTAAAAGAACATATAGTGGAGGGACGACCTGTGGCATGTCCAGTAACTGGTTGTAAAAATACGTTCACCGTGAAATCATCATTTACTGCTCATATGTCTAGGAAACATCAAGAATGTTCGACTGCTAGCATAACCTATGTGACATGTACAAGAAAACAATTTCTCTCATTTGTACTTGAGGATGCTTCCCAGAGCTCAAATGATGCAACAACAAATGAAAGCATTCAGTTGCCACCGAATTTGAAGGAGACCTTTCTTGGGAATGTATGTCTATTCTACCTACAGTTAGAAGGGCATCACCTTCTTCCAGCTTCAACAATACAGACTGTTGTTGAAGAGATGTAAAATGTGCATAAGTAGAGACAGGAATATACTTTGGGTAAACTACATTCACTTTTAAAAAACATGTTTTGACATGTGTCTAACAGATAATGCTATTGCTAAAATCTGTGATTGTGTTAAGGATTCAGATCTGTTCTGTCTGTCATCCGGGACCACTAAGGACAACATATTCAAGAGCTCAAGTATTCAAAAAGATGTTCAAATACATACCTGTGTTACAAACATGAAGTAGTTTATTAGAATCAGAATTATGGACGAATTCAGTGTCTTGTGTCTTCAGTCTTGTGAAGTCCAACCAGTTCTTCATTGAAAATCCATGATGCCTGATGCTAATTCTGTACCAGAATGCTTTTGAAATTGTAAATCCCTTCAGCTCTGCTAAGAAAAAAGACAACGTTGTCGCAGTCTGTCTTTTTTTGGCAAATTTACCTGTTCGTGTACGGTCCGATATCGATCACGTCCCTTGTCTTACTGTGTGGAGAAAATGACTTAATTGGAAAATTAAATGACTTAATTGGAAAATTGGAAGTGCTAAGGTTTTCTCAGAGATGTTAGTGGATTTAAAAGATTTGGATGTAAATGGAATTATTGTAGGTGGTGAAACGATCCACGGGGCTCTTTGTTGTATTGCTGGTTATAATTTGGGTTTACACAGCATTGGCGGGTTTACTGAAAACTTACTTTAATTTTGCAGGTACTGTGAAATCATACGAAGTGAGTTTCAGAGTGATGATCCAAATGTACGTGGTCCCCAGGGCACCCCTGAAAGTTCTAATTATGCTGTTGGTGATCTAGACATTGAAGCTGTGGACAGTCGAGATATCAAAGGCATAAAGGTAAACTGTTTTCAATACTCTGATATCTTTTCATGTTTGTCAGCCTGGTCTCCCACCTTGTTTAGGCCTTGACATATTTGAGTGTGTGTTGTTCTATGACGTTGCACTGTACTTGAAGCATTTCATTAAGAAAAAAAAATGCCTTACATATTCATTATTGAACTGGCACATCAAGCAGTTCAAGTGCAAAGGATCTGATGCTTTTACAAAGCTATGTTCTGTTAACTCTGGGGTGTCCAAGCTTTCAGGTCAAGCTATCCAGAATTGGAATTTCCTAATGTTGCTGCCTTTATTAATTGGTGATAAAGTGCAAAATCCAGATGATGATGTGTGTAAAATAACTCTCCAGCTTAAAGATATTGTTGATATGATTTGCACACAGACGATTTCTTTGTCACAGGTGGCCTATCTTGACATTATAATCCAAGAATATCTGGAATCTGCGTTTATTTCCTGAGTGTAGCGTGCGGTGGCCCGGGTGCCGCAGGACGAGAGGCAGGACGAACAAGGTGCAGGTGTGTGCAGGTGTGGTTACAAACAAAACCACCCTCCCACTGCACGTGGCGGGCCAAACCACGTGACTCGGGGGAGGCGAGCGTTCCGTGACAGTGAGAGTCCACTAAGACCAAAACATAATTTCTTGCGACACTATCCAGCACTAATTTTTAAATTTGGCCCCTTGATTAGGTTGTGGACAATGCGTTTTGAAAGTAAACGCAGCTACTTCAAAAGGTGTGCCAGGCATTTGAAAAACTTTAAAAAATATCTGCCTAAATTTATCCAAAAGACAGAAGATGTTTCAGTCATGTCTTTCAGCTGGACCTGGACGTTGTCAGCTTCTGCAAGTCAAAGACAGTTGTACCTTCTACCCCAACCTTTACAGTGATGCAATTAAACATGCAGTTAGAGAGTTTGGCTTTTCAGAACACAGTACTAGTGTTTCCACAGAGGTGCAGTGTAAGGGTGCATCATATAAAAAAGGACATTTTCTTGTGTCAAAAAATGATGAGCACATGGAGTTTGGAGAACTTCTCATTATTTTAATTCAAAATGATACATCTGTGTATTTTGTAATGGATATACATAACGCTGACGTTCATTTTGAATACCATCTGTACTTTGTGACAAAACACAGTTCAAGGCTGGAATGTCTTAACATTAACAACTTGGTAGATTTTTACCATTGTACATTGTTAATGGGCACCAAGTCCTTCCACTGAAACACAGTGTATTGTCGAGGTAAACATGATCTGTGATGGAAACCATACTAAAAATTCACACATACTATGTAAGAAACGTATCACAAAATGAAAAGGTTTTTTTTATATATACACATACTTGATATCAGTGTAATGACAGTTTTTCCTTTTATTTGTACAGTAAGCAATCATCCATGATTCCAGAAATGACTGACTTGGGGCAAACATGGTTACACACCGCCATCTGTGAGGTCTTGCCTGACCTTCCAGAGATGATGAAGGATATTCTAGAAGAGACCTAACATTCCCTTGGGGTGGAGACATGATGATTTCAGCAAGTTCGGCCAAACGCTGAGCACTCGCGTCATGACCGACGAGAGCGGCAAGTCCAAGGGCTTTGGCTTTGTGAACTTCGAGAGGCACGAGGATGCCCAGAGGGCTGTGGATGAGATAAATGGGAAGGAGCTGAATGGGAAGAAGGTGTATGTGGGTTATGCCCAGAAGAAAGGCGAGAGGCAGACAGGGCTGAAACGAAAGTTTGAGCAGATGAAGCAGGACGGTATGACTCACTACCAGGGAGACAACCTGTACGTCAAGAACCTAGACGACGGTCTGGACGACGCGCGTCTACGTAAGGAGTTCTCTCCGTTCGGGACCATGACAAGTGCCAAGGTGATGACGGAGGGCGGCCGCTCCAAAGGGTTCGGCTTCGTGTGTTTCTCCTCGCCGGAGGAGGCCGCCACGGCCATGACGGAGATGAATGGGCGCGTTGTAGGCACCAAGCCGCTGTACGTGGCTCTGGCGCAGCGCAAGGAGGAGCGGCAGGCCCATCTCTCCAACAAGTACATGAAGCGCACGGCCAGCGTGAGTGCCTTGCCCAACCTCGTGCTCAACCCCTACCAGCCTGCCCCGCCCTCCGGCTACAACATGGAAGCCATTCCACAAGCTCAGAACTGGCCTGCCTGCTACCCGAGCAGGCAACTGGCACAGCTCCACCCCAGCACCCCCTGGGCTACGCACAGCATACAACCACAGCATTTCCAATACATGCCGAGTACCATCAGGCCGGCTGCAGACCAATCTCTGGGCCAGGAACCTCTCACTGCCTCCGTGCTGGATCTGGAACCTCCGCAGCAGCAGAAGCAGATGTTGGGTGATGGATGGTCTGTTTCCCGTGATCCAGAACATGCACCCCAAACTTGCAGGGACGGGTTTGCGCCTGGAGATCGACAACTCGGAGCTTCTGCATATGCTGGAGTCTCCTGAGTCTCATTGAAACACTGAAACTGAAAAAATAAAAACGCATTAAATATTTTAAATATTTTTGCCTGGTCTGTAGACTCCAGTTTCAGGCCTTGATTGCAGTAAACTAAAACAACATGTAAAAAGGCTAAATGATTGAGACGTGTACAGTCCGTCACTCCTTTCTTTTTGTTCCTCTTACTGTTCGAATGCTCAGAATGTCAGAATGTTTTTGCAGTTGACAGCTGAGCATTAGGCATGTGTATTGGATTGTATTAATAATACAATTGAGGATTCATTGCTGTTCAGGGACCCAGCAGTGGTAACTTGGCAGTGGTAGGGCTTGAACTAGCAACATTCTGATTACAAGTCAAGTAACCTCTGACTAGTATTATTATGATTAATATTATTAATATATCTTACACTGAGGTCTGCTGAAGCCTACCCAGGATCCTTTGCAGCAGCCTGCCATATGCAGAAATCATTATGAAAGGACACAGAATCTCTAAACTCACTTGTTTTATGTTATTAGTTTGTCTAATTCAGTGTTAAAGCACTTTCCCCTGTAAACACTCTTTTTATGACCTCATTTCACCGTTTCATGACTTTATGCCACGAACCAACCAACTATTTTTTTATACAACTCTTTTCAAACACTTTAACCATTGTGGGTAACTACACTATTATACACCTATAATTCTTGTTATGCTATCTATTGTATTGCCACTGTCGATACATCGATGTTAGGAGAAATACCTCATGAATACTTTAAATGAATCCTTAAAATGACACCTATTCCATTTACTAATGCTAAGCTTGCTACAGTCTGAACTTCTAGCAAGTCAAGAGAAGTCTCATGCAGTTTCTGTATTTTCTATAATTGCATAATATATGGATGGTTTTAAACTCAATAACATACGCACTTGCAAAATACGTGAATATAAAGGAACAAAAATAAATGAACATAACCACATACCTAAACATCATCTGGTACCATCTCCCCATCACCCCTCAATGCAGCATGAGGATGGTCAGATTGTTGTATTTACTAATAGTTACCACTAGTATTAAAATAACAGTAAGCCCAAATCGTTCGACTATGTCCTCTTAAACAAACCTGTGATTTTTTTAATATTTGGATCACATCCTGCAGAATAAAACAATCAGGAAATACAGTTGAGTTGGCTCATACTGCCCTCACATCAGTGTGATATCCATCAATGATGTGTTATGGCTCTGGGTAAGGAACAATGTTATATTGTTCAATAAACTTCACAGGATGCAAATTTTTCATTGTTTTAGCAAAGTTTTCGCTACCTCTATACAGCAAACACCAGAATCGACAAGGTTTACATTAATTATAGTCAGTAGAATTCCCCACCTTCCAGTAATATTCCCCACTTTCCAGTAATTTTATTAAGTCCTCTTTAAACAGAAAATAAAGATGCAGAATTAATTGAAGAGAGTAGTAGGTCCATTATTTATTTTGAGCTCAGCGTTACATACAAACGAGGCATAGTCCAGAATATGTCTAATAATCACACAAGGAACACACATTTTTATCCAGTTTTCACAACTGATTATGTGATTGCCACACCTTCTCTACATACTGGTGTTTGAAATCTCCACCACTGTGTTCAACCATACATTATTCAATATATGCAAATTGAGATCTATCATTGTACAAATTGAAGCTTGACCCCAGTATATCCTATTGGAAGATTTTCCTGTTTTTTTTTTTTGTTGTTGTTTTTTTTGTTTTTAACAAAGATGATCTCAACTCATACCATCAAACACCTGCAAGATGATGTTGCAGGTCAGTATCACCCTGCTCTTATGGTAAGATAATGAACCTTGCTTAGCCACAGAACTCTCGAAGAGGCTTTCACGTCTTTTAAAAGCCGGGATCTTTCTCAATACTCAGGAAGCTATTTCTCACGGGAACAGTCCAGAGTCATCTGCCGTAGACTTCCACAGAGGCCTTGAAACCACCTGCATCAGAGCCTCTGCTCTGCACTTACAGACCCAAAAAGGCCTTAAGATACCCCAGAAACATTATTCCTCTTTATGCTTTCAAACACAGTCTTGCACCACTCTGCACCTGTTGCAGAGAGCTTCAAAGCCTATTATAATTAGATCACAGATCGCCTCATGAAAATACCTTTACCCCAAAACATTTTATTACCTCAGGTGGAACAGTGTGTATAGGCCTAGACCTCTTTAGATGTAACTTAGAACCGCCGGTGACCGCTGTATGCGTTTCTTTGGTTGTACAAGCTCTACTGGAGGACTCGATGAATAGTTGATGATGGAAGAGGGGTATATCAGATTCACCCCTTCTGCCTCCATGTGACAAATTAACACACTGCATAAACTTTTAGAAATAAATCAGTCTTTTAACAAATGGTAAACATTCTCTAGAAAAGATTATCTTGTAACAATTCATTGAGTATATGAACTGTTTTTGTGTCCTTATATCTATAAATGAAAAGTAATAAAACATTATAGATGATAAATAAATTACATAAAATGTATAAAAGTTCACAAATAAGAAAGTACCTGAGTCTGCACTTTTCTCCACAGATTCAAGAAACTCGTGAAAGTTGGAAGCTATAGAAACACATAGTACAGAATTATAGACTGACTGAGGTGTGAGTAGAAAGATCGCCATGATGTCCTTATATCTAAAGCACTCAAAGCATTGATGTTATGTAAATAAACTGTGATCCGATTGGTTCAATCTAAGTAAATAGATTCACCTACTTTGAAGTTAAAGTTTTTCTCAAAAGGTTAGAACTGGTTGACTATACTTTGCCGTGTTCTGTAATAGAAAATGTAAACATTTAT
This sequence comes from Electrophorus electricus, assembly GCF_041902795.1. NCBI lineage: Eukaryota > Metazoa > Chordata > Actinopteri > Gymnotiformes > Gymnotidae > Electrophorus > Electrophorus electricus. The sequence continues at coordinate 60,512 of NW_027658401.1, forward strand.
ATCTAAAATATTGCACGACAGAAATCAATTCAAGACTAACCTCTAATGACCGCTAGATGGGGGAAGATATTAAGTAATAAATGAGTCCAGATCCTCCTGCCCGACAATACGGTGAGACTCTGTTTTTACGTGTGATGGAAAATGATACGAAACTATGTATTATGTGATTCATATAAAATCACACTGATCCTTTTGTTCTTAAATTAATAATGCTGTTTGCACATTTGTATCCGCCTGTTGCTGATTAAGTTGAACATGTATCAGGAACTGTTAACATCAAGGTCAACTTGACACACAACCCACACTGTTTGGAGACAGTTTGGGTTGGTTTGTGGAAAAAACCAAGCTGAGAGCTGATTGGCTTATAGCCACAGCAACAAAGGAAAGAAGAGCTGCTTAAGAAAAGATGATTGGTTAAAGACAGCACAGGAGTAGTATAACTAGCCACGGTTTTGTATACTCGGGGCTCCCTACCTGAGGAGAGCCAAACATTTATTTTATTCTTTTTCTTATTAAATTACTCTCTTAATCACGTCTGACTTGCTGTTTGTTCAAAATTCCACAACATATGTCATTACTACGCCGCACAAAAAAGACCGCCATATTTGTAGTTCCACAATGTGAAAAGGCGTCATTTTCTATGCAAACGAATGAATAAACACCATGCCATGCCTTGCTGTATCCCCTCTTTGCACCGCTGGACAGACACACTCATGACACTGTACTCATCAAAAGCAGCACCAGAGACGCACTGAGTCATATCCCGCTACACACCTCTCAGGCCAGCTTGTTTGCACGTTTTGTCATAAAACTCAAAATGTCATTTGTTGCCATTATATATAAAATTACCTATTTAAAAAAAACAAATAAATCAAAAAGTACTTGTGGCTAGAGAGACACGTGGCTAATCACCTACAAGAAATAATGTCAGTGATGTTTGGGGCAGGTGTTTCAAACTTGCCCAGACTCTTGAGAAGCACCTAAACGCTCACACAAGGGTGTCCGCTTGCCATAGTGCTGCAAATACTGCAGGAAGGGCTTTGGTGAAACAGGCCACATGGAGGAGCAGAAGACAATCCACACAACTGAAGAAGCCCATAGCTGCCCAGTATGTCAGAATCCACACGCGAGAAGAACCCTGTAGCTGCCCAGTATGTCAGAAGCAATTTGTGCAGCTGGGTAATGAACCATATTTGTACCCATTTGTATGTTGGGAGCAAATCAGTTGAAGACTTGAACAGTATGTTAACAATCAGTTAAAATTACTGTTGATGACAAGAAAACAATGGCTAATATGTTCCTTCACAGCTATGTCATTGGTTGATCTATTTTTGTCAGATTTAGTGCTTGTTTGGGCAAGTGTGTTAAAGTCTTCCTTTGTTTTTGGTTTTGTTCCTTTTCATATAGTTGTTTATTCCTTTTTGTCTAGTGATGTCCATTATCCATTTAAAATCTGTCAAATTAAACAAATGTGAAACGAATTCCATAGTATTCAGATTTGATTGCAAAAGAGACCAACCACTCCCCGTATTTTGAATTTTGCATATACAGTATATGTGCAGTTCCAGCCTAGTCCACTGATCCAAAATCTGGCCCAGATGTATCTGTTGACTGCAAATTTGAATGATTTCTGTGCTCTGCAGCAAAGGAGCGTTTGGTTACTATCTGATGGATTAAAATAGGCTTGTTGGTAGCAAAGACATCACTAAAGTGTACAGAGCAAAGGTACTCCAGGACCAGGATGGGTAAGTAGCAGCTTGATCAGTGGAATCTTCTGTGAGACGTAACAGGACGTCGGTCTTAAATGTAATGTTAGATCAAATGAAAAACTTTAGTGGATTGAAATACAGATAAATAAATCCACTAAAAGTGCATCTGCATCATTGGTTAAAAAGTTGTTCTGCTAGTTGTCTGATTTTGTTCCAGCAATCTAATGTTTCCTGGCACTAGGTGGTTCAAGATTATATTGGTGTTTGCTTTATTTCTGTTTTTTTTAACCATAGTCTGCTTGTTTATACTGTCTAACAAATGCAATACTGAGTAGTGAAACACTGACACAATCCCTTTTGGAAGTCAGACATTTGTAATAATTTCAATAATCTACAGTTGTAAGTCAAGAGGGCAGCACCATTTTAAAGTCTAGTTTCCTTTCTCTGTCTCACTTTCTGGAATTTTTCCGTCTGTGTTTTTATTAAAGTTAAAAATGGATAGGGTATTAAAACTCCCTTTCACTGACGTCTCTTCCACTGAACTTGTAGAGAAAGTGATGATATGAAGATGATTATGTTTATCACATTCACTCAGAGATCATTGTCTGAGGGTCATGTTGTACAGTTCACGATGCCCCGGGTTGCAATCAGGAGGTTTAACAGTGATGTGCCAAACAGTTGTCTGTGGTGTTCTATATGATCTAAAAGTCAGACTTACCATTTATCAGTCAAATCAATTAAAGAACATTCATGATCAACAATTTGTGGGTGGCCATGATACTAACAGCGTGGTGGAAATTCCACAAGATATCAAACTCCACACTAACATAAACATAACACTGCTTTCATGTCACTTCCACAAGTAGCCCAAACATAAGATATAGAAAGCAGGTAAGAGCGGAGCAGTCAATGTGCCTAATATGACTGCAAAAGCCTGGCAGGACAGGAGGTATTCCTGCTTCTGCTAATCAGCAAAAGGAAGCTCCTGGCAAAGTGACGTGGACTGCAAAAAAATCACCAGGAAGGTCAAGCTACAAATGCCAGAGAGGAGCAGGGAGCACCAAAAGTTCCATAGCATCCTGCGGAAAGAGTACCACATAAGCATGGAAACAGTACAGCAACCCATGGTATGAGCATGGACAGATGAGGAAGAGCTGCTAGAACAGTACGTCCCCAATAAGCAGGCAGGATGTGGATCCGTCTCACTATTTCATCGGCAGAAATGCAGGAGCAGGTGATAATACTCCTGGGCCCAGCACTCTTCAACCTGGGTACTTTAAGGAGAAAACGGCAGCCTCCCAAAAGTGATACAAAGTCCCAAAATGGCTATTACCTGTGCTGAATAACAGTATGAAGGACAAATCTACCCCTGTCCAAAGTTTAATTGATTTAACTGAATGCCAACTATACTACCACCATCAATCTGTGTAAGGTGTACTTGCAAGTGCCTTTAGCACCAAAAGCAAAAGAACTCAGTGTTTTCAACACATTTCATCCAAGCATCATCATGTGAAATGTTGTTCTTTTCGGAAATTCTTCATCTAAATATGGTTGTGTTGCTAATGAGATCATATTATTTGTTACTCTTTAAACCTTATTATTCCTTTAAGATTCAAAGTCTACTGTGTTAGGAAACCTATGTGAGAATATAAAATCAGCAGTTTCTGCATGCTTGTGTGATGAATACAGAAAGTGATCTCTTATACCTGCGGAATTAAGGCTTCAAATGTCTTGGTGTTCAGACGATATGGAGAGGCTCTGGGAATCTGGAAGGATAAACGTTTGTTTCATTTTCAGGGACTGTTGATCATTTATTTGTCCATTCATTTATTACACTATTAAGGGATTATTAATGTGCACTGGGAGAACAGTATAAAGTTATCAGTCTTCTAACTAAATAGCCTGGTCTTGTAAGGTAACCACATGCACACCTTTCCCTCAGTGATGGCAAGGAGTGGTTTAAACTCACCATGTCATCTGTGATTCTGAGTGTGAGTGCTCCTGCATTTTTGTACACAAAGCCTGCTGAGTTGGCAGTGAAGGCAGAGATGCCCATATACAGCATGTTGCTTTCATCAGGTGGCAGTGAAAATGGTGTCGGGGCAAAAGCGGGTTTCTTGTGCACTCCAATGTTGTAAAACTCCCCCTATATAGAGAGCAATGCAGAGATTAACTTATTCTTTTACAGCTCCTGGGTCTTGATTCTTCGTTCAGATTAAACTGTTTTATCAGTGTAACCTTTGTGTAACCTTTTTTTCCTACAAAAGCCCAACAGTGCTTTCTGGATACACTTAGGCACAGTTTTGCAAGTGCTCCTGTTATTCCCTGTTAATTCAGATCTTTGGCTCAGAAAGGCTTTCTTATGATCATTATGGTCATTATTCTTATGCTTTGACAACTTGTGCCTTTTTTAACTTGTGCCTGAAAACCCCTTTACCTATGCCAATGATAAAACACTGATGAACTCCTGCAAACAAGTTGTAGTTTATTAATTAGTGCATTAATCTTAGTTTGGGATCTTTAATGACCATCTTAATCTGTGTATATTATTTGATTGTTGGTTCTTTCCTAGCTGAATGTAACTTCCTCTCACAGTAGTGTACAACTTCCAAGCTTATCAAAGGATAGTGTTGTAGTCAGGACCATTAAAAAATCATTCAAGCAAAGACCAAGATTTTGTAGTGTTTGAATCTGAGACAAGAATGAGACTTATTTAACAATGATTTTACTTTAATTATACCACTCACTGATAATGTATTGTAAATTGTCATTGTCATAAATAATTGTCATTATAAAGGCAGCTGAATATAAACAAATATAAAGCAAAAAGGTTCATATGGTCATTTTTATTATTAAATTAAAACATAGTATTACTTAAATAATTGCTATCTGCCCTTGGGTCAATCATGGAAAGGATTAATTAGATGTGTTCTGTAATGTGTTAAATCCTCTCGATAAATGCATAGCTTTAGCTATATCATAAAACATATGATGAGTCCTTTTCTCATTATTACTTGTGTACAACAAAAGTTTGTGTGACAAGCAGCAACATGTATATTTGCCAATTTATGAAAACGGGAGTATGCGCAGTGGGAGAGTAAATATCTTTTAAAATGACTCTCAATTAATGGCAATGCATTTACAATAAGTCTCTTGCCACAATAACAACACTGTCTGGATTTGCCATCAGCTGGTTGATTGCAGCATCGTGCAGCCTGCAGCCTAGCATTTGTTTGCAGGGGAACATACACTGCCATAATTATTACCATAATGAATTTTTTAAGGAGAAAGAATAGTCTGTACATTAATGTTAAAAATTCCAGATCCAGATAGCAGTGTTTATGTATGTCAGTGGCTGTGCACCAGTACTTGTGAATGTACACACACAAACCTCACCCTTTGGGTCTTCCCCAAGTCCCCTGTCCTGTTCACACTACTAGCTAAGAGCAACCAGCTAACTTGATAGCAGTGTGACTCAATAATAATAATAATAATAATAGTAATAATAATAATAATAATAATAATATGGCGCTTCCATGCACATCAGCAAGCAAATAGGAACACTAGCACTTGCATGAAATTAAGCATATTAGCATTTCAGAAGGCAGATTATTTAGCCTGCTAAAATAGCAGGTGTGGCAGCAAATGTCTGTTCAAAACACTATGTCACAGGTATGAGTATCATGTATTTGATATAGTATGATTGTTCATGTTTGTAAATTTAAAGCTTACAAATGCTGTATTTACAGTGTATTGCAGGTTATTAAAATGTGGCAGTAATTATTAGGATATAGAGAATTGTAGTGTTTAAACAAATCATTATGTCAGAAGTATGTTTAGGGGAGAATACACCCTGACCCACCCAGAGTTAACACACACTTACCTTACATTATTGATCATAAACTTGAATAGCTACAATACTGTCTGCTAATCATGCAGTTTGAAGTTTGCAAAGTGTGTACCCAGACAAAATCTGTGTTAAAACTTTCCTTTAACACTGAGTCATACATGAGTCAGACATGATTCTGAATAAATGAATGAATGAAAAAATGAAAAGCCTTATTTCATTTCAAACTGCACTTCAGGAACACTGAGCTCAAGTTCTGAGGAAACTTCCCTGCATATTTTCAGGGGTTTTCTGCCTCACCATGCCTGAATCACCTCATAAGGAGCTTGATAATGAGGAGACAGGGTGACTGAGGCAGTGAACACTCCTCACTGAGCATACTGGCTTCCAAGAGCTGGAGCTGGGAAGACCTATAGGTCTGTGACACACACTCCCACCCAGTCCTGATACTAAGAAGGTGGAACCTACAGGCTAATATGCAGCTGCCTGTGCATCAATAGGCGTCTGGGGTGTCCATCACTCAGGGAGGCGTGGCTGAAGGCGTGGCCTTGCAGACTCTGAGAGCTGGCTGAGGTAATCTCTAAAGGAGAGAGTAGTCACCAATAATCATGGAAATGTAGCCATAACTGTACAGTATATTTCACAGCCATGTATATTACATATCACAGACCAGGCTTACCAGAATAAATATTCCACACATACAGCTCATATATATCTCTGTGTGTGTGTGTGTGTGTGTAAAAACATGCTCCTGTTTTAGTCTCAACACAGACAGATATACATGTAGGAGTAGCAAACTGAAGTAAGAGCTCACCTTCACCAGTACATAGTCTCCAGCTTTAACAGTGACAGGGTTGGTATCCGTGGGATAAGAAAGCAAATCCTTTCTTGGAAAAATAACCTTCACATTCCCATCATTCCGACCACAAAGATCTTGAGATGACTTCTTACTTTCCTGCAGAAAACAGACTCAGTCAAGCAAAAACAGCAGATAACATTTGTACAATATAAAAGGCTTGACTAAGCACTGTAGCAGACGTCTCACTAGTGTTATCCAAACCAAGGGTGGTTATTCCCACTGTTATGTAGATGGTCATAAAATTCTGTTATCAGTGTGTATATCGGTAGATCCAATCTCAGCATGACTGGTAGCGCATATTAACACACAAGTGGCAAACACCTTGTGGTAGTTTTCTGTGCATTCGCCAGGCATGTCCTCAAAAGAAGGACACTAACAAGAATCAAAATTAACTAAGACCCCAATCTTCAAACAGTTATTGATGGCAGGTAATACACTAAAGACCACAAGCACAGGGAAACCAGTCATTGGGATTTCCCGGTACCAAAGATGTGAACTGCTCTCAACACTTCAAAAATAACAAAAAGCTCAAAGCATCCAAAACAGACACAATGCTATGCCTAACCAGGGAAGGGTTTCAAATGAAAGGGCCACAGAAACCCATGCGGCAATCGCAAACTAACGCCACAAACGGGAAAGTGACCATACAACTCAAATAGACTAAAATAGACCAAACAATGCCCTAAATACATAAACACATAAACTCTATTTGCCCTCCAGAAAAGAACAAAGCCAAAACCAAAATGAAATGCCAAAAGGTGCTAGGGCTGAGCTGATAGACAATGCCATTGTTCATCATCGTTGTCAGACAGACCTCATGATGTTGATCCAGCAGGTCTAAATAAGATAAGGGAGGAGAATTTACTGCAACTATTTATTTTCTTGCAGAAATCTAGTTAAATCGATATGCAAAACATGATGACCAAGACACACAGATGCAGCAATCCCAAATTATTAACAGCAGAAGTGCTCCAAACACAGTTGTAACACAGCATGGCTTCAACCCACTGCAGTACTCACTCCCTCCACTAGGACAAGCTGTTTGCTGTCGATGAAACTGGTGTTGACCTTAGCCGCATCTTCTCGGAATGTAAAGATAAGCTCCTCCAGGCGACAGCTTCTTCACCTCAGCTGGGATATCGTCCCTGAGACGGTGATATGCCTGAGTTTTCTGTGGGTGTGGTACACACATGTTCATGTCAGAAGGTCAAGCCCAACTGGCAGCCACAAGACCCTTTCAATTCTCCAAATGATAATAGACAATGGTGAATTTCTTGATAGAACCATCACATGAACCAGGGAGAATGTCTGTTTTTTGATAGTGTTAAACACAATGACAAAATAGGATCTCACCTTCCTCATGCTGTAGGCAAACAGGAAGGCTACATTATAGCCCACTTCCCTGATCAAAGAGACCGACTGCTGGTGGTCCTCCTCGGTTTCCCCACAGAAGCCTGTGATGAAGTCACTGCTCAGACTGACCCCTGTAAAAAGAAATTATACATAGATATATATTCACACAAGACCTATTATAGCTACAATAATTTTATAATTACATATTGAATGTTTGGTAATGATAGGACACCTGGTATTATCTTTCGAATGTTTTCCACAAACTCAAGGTAGGCTTCCCTAGTATACCTATGAAAACATCCCAGAGCATGATGACTTAAAGTGAGAACTAAGTTTTAACACATGAGACATCAAGAGATTTGAGATAAGCAGGCTAATCTCTACTGTGCTTGTGGTGAGTGCTGTCGTTCTAGGAGCGTTTCTCACCCACGCCTCATGGTCTGTAAGACTCTGCTGCTGCCGCTCTGAGCTGGCAAGTGGATCTGCTTACAGATGTTCCTCCGCTCTTGGATTAGCTATAACACCTTCAGGAAACATACTCACCCACCCCAGCACAGGTCAAACGAAAACAGCACAAATTGACTATGGCAGTCAAACCTTATTTCACATATCTGATAAGCATAAGGCTTTTTCAATCTGATAATCTATTAATGATCTATTCTACTGCTCACATCCAAATTTGCGAATCCTAAATTATTATCCAATCTGCTGCTTAAAATGGCCTATGAGCAATATCTGCACATGAATTCAGACTATAAGAAACTGTTCAACTAAATACTTAAACTCTTTGAACATCCACTACACCACACAAGCCATAAACAGTCAGGGCCGGATTACCAATAGATTACCAGAGCAGGCAGTGACCTGTAGGCCCCACACCTTTTAGGGGCCATGCAACAAGGAATTAAAAAAAAACAAACATATTAGGAGATCATTTGCAAGGGAGGCCCCAAGATTATGACTGCCTAGGGGCCTCCACAGGGTTTAATCTGGCACTGTAGGCAGTGTACATGTACATGCCCCTAAATGTAATTGGTAACATATTCCATTACATTACTCAAACGAGGAACATACTTTAAAAACTTTGGAATACGTCAACATTGTCCAAGACTATTTCAGATATAACTCACTTTAATTACATTTAAATTACATTTAACAGCATGTATTCTGTGTTCTGTATTTTGTCACCTGCAATGAAATACATTTTAAAAGTACCTTCCCCACACTAGTCATGGGTATCCCAACCAAAAACCACATGCTCACATCCATGACTCTGGGGTTTCTACCTCATCAGGAAAGTCTTTAGGATGTGGCCAGGTGAAGCGAATCCTTGTCAGGGTTTACGAGGGAGACGTGGTGTAGCAGGTCAGCGAATCGTAGGCCTCCTTGCTCATCACGGGAACACGGTGCTGAAACCACGGCTGAGGTGCGAACCAAGCTCCGAGTTGCTGGCCCCGTCCCCAGACACGTCTCTGTAGCTGTTCACGTTTTGACCCAGCAGGGTCACTTCCTTCACCCCCTATGGCCATGATCATTTCATATACTTAGTGTTCACATCTGGCCAAGTTTCACACACAGAAACTAGTAAAGCCAGACTGCACACATAGTCGCTGAAGGGAAGAGACCTTGTCAGACAGCATGCGCACTTCTTCAAGTATGGAGGACACAGGTCTGCTCCTTTCCCTCCCCCAGGTAAACGGCACAATGCAGTAGCTGAACATGTTGTCACAGCCCCGCGTGATAGACCTACAGCAGTCAAAGAGGGACAAAATATACTGGATAATCCCACTGTAAGACAAGGTGCCACCAACAAGGCTTGCAGTACACAAGGTCTGTACTGTCAACAGCGTGAAAGGACTTTAAAAGTATCGACACCCCTGATATCAAACCATTGTTTGAAGTGCTACATCTAAAAGCATGAAGGAGCTGAAGATGAGCCACCACGGTGTTTGAAGTTTTATATCCCTTCATAAGTGTAGGAGGGTCAGTCATGTATAAATATTTAACCAAAAAATGCAGATTGACAAGTGTTCAGTAAAATGATAATAATAAACAACTGAACTATGAGCATTTGCTGTTTTTGGCTTTATTGTGGATGCAAGTCCCATGTTTCATGCAATATGGTAGCAAATGCCCTTAAATTATAGCTGACATTTCTGTATTTTAATCTAACAGTTGCTGTTCAGATTAAATTCAGTGTATTAGAGTTGAATATGAAAACACCAAAAACTGTCTATACATGTTAACTTAAAAATTGAACTGTACCATCTTTACAAAATCACACAGTGCAAAGTTAATTTAAAAGTTAGTGTTTAGTAGGAACTCCTCCCTTATAAATCAGCCAGATATTATTATGGCACTCACACAAAGGCACTGTGTCCTGAATGGTGAATGGGCATGACATCAGCATATGCCTCTTCCAGGGAGAGCAGGACATTGCTGGTCCTCTGACCCCCATGGGCCAGTGCAAGGAGTCGGAGAAGATCTCTGTAGGCATCTGGCCCTGCTACAACATCCACCACCCTCTCCTTCTCCAGCAACTCAGTCTTCAGTCTCTCTGCCATGCAACCTACAAGAGAGCAAGCACACATATGCGTATACGGGCGCGTGAACCCACACACAAACATACATGTGCACACACGAACATTTCAGACTGAGAGATACATTTGAACGTGAATGAAGAACTATGGTGAAGTGAGAAGTTACCCAGGACTCCTATCTTTAATGGAGTGCTGCTCTTTAGATGCTTCTTTTTCAGAACTGCTGGATGTTTGAGTCTGTTGCAGATGGTCTGCTCTGCCTTTTCCCTGTCACAATGATTTTTATTTTTTCCAACAGAAAATAGCATTACATCCAAGCAAAAAATGTCACTGAAGTCAAGGACTGCTGTCAAGTTGCACAAGATTGGCAACGTATAGATTCACTGTGTAAAATACAAACAGAAATAGGCTTTTCCTACCTTATGGAGCATGTGACAAGAAGCACCATATCTGCCTGTATAAAAAAAAAAAATTAGTAAAGATGAGAATGAAAGCTTTCAAATAAAGGAAGCGCTGTGTTTATCAAGGGTCAAAGATCAAGGCATTGACACTTACCTCTGATAGTTCGTGGGTCCGAACATATCCACCCTTCTGAAGAATGGACCACGCAATTTCAGTGTCGTTGACGTTCATCTGACAGCCGTATGTTTCCAAATACACTGCAAGATGTAAACACCAAAATAAAATTGGCAACGACTACCGGCATACTGACACATGGGAATTAAAATCCTAAAGCCTGAACTATCATGGCAACAAATGCAGTTACATACCTTTCCGTAGCTGCGCCAGACCACTTTCTTCAGGAAGATACGATTCCTCATGTTCCTGTTGCGTCTCAGTTGAACTTTTGCCTGAAGAACTCTTAATGACGACAGCTTGGTCTTAAATGTGCTCACTCTCGTCTCATCAGTCTCATTAGTAGGAGTGCTAGATAGAGACACTGAGCAATAACCTCTGCATTTGTCGGCGAGTCGAGATAAACACTTTTGAACAGAAAACACTAGAAGTCTAAGCCTGCGGGCAGACATCATGTCTAAACGGGAGATTCGGCTACAAAGCCATGAACAAGACAAGAAACTCAATTTAACTTTAAAAGTAACGTTAGCTAAGGCTAAGTGCTAACTTAGCAATGGTGCTGTGGTTTGCGCAGAACAATTTTATATACAAAAGTATATTATCAGCGAGCTAACAAATCTGTACAAGCAGCCAATAAATATAAAAATATCTGTAGCTTAGTTAGGTAACCTAATAATTCAGCTGTAACATACACTCACGTATGACCCCACACGGTTAACATTGACATGCAGTTTTGTAATTTTCAAAATAACGGTTTCATTAAAACGTAACAGTGATACTCGTGTTTCAGTTCTAAGACAAGTAAACGGTGTAACTTGGGAGGGAGATCAATCGCAAAAATATCGATTTACGTTTTTTAATTCATATTTTTGTAATTAATATTTTTTAATTAATATTTTTTTAATTAATAGTTTTGTGAAATCTTATATTTAACATAAACGGCTACTTTTATTTTGCAAGTGTTTACTTGTTAGTCATAAGTAGTGTTTTGTGAGATGATTGTTCGTTTTCACACATGGCTCTCTGTCCCTCACCTACTCTGATCTAATGACGAATGCGTAATTTATTTTATAAGTGGACTTCACACTTCGTTCTGTTACCTAAGGGTCAATACAGCATACTCGTTTAAATGTGCTGATACAAAGATTGTGAAACAATTAATGTTTTTAATTAACTGATTAAAGTTTTACTCTGAATGAACACATTTTACGAATATATAGGAATGTTAACCTTATTACATTGTCTTTGATGAGGAAATGGGTATTTTGGATGTTTTAACCTTTTAAACATGTTTTAACCTTTTAAACTTTTAAATATTACCGTAAGGTTGTAAATACGTTCATTAATATTTTAGGTATTTTGATTATTCATTTTGCAATTTTGATTAAAAATAAATAAATAAATAAAATTAAAAATCAAGTTATTTAAACATGTCCAAGAATTGCTGTCCACTCTCTCATCTTTGGATAACCATCTTGGTAAAAATGCGACCTTTGACATCAGTGACCTCACAACTTTAAAAAAGGTCTATCTTCATTCGACTAAAGGCATAAACTGCATGCTCCTATAGTATGTCAGTTCATTTGAATTTCTCACTTTGTCTCCATACTCAGATGAGTTAAAGCTAAAAATGTCCACCCCATTGTGATGAAATATTGAGTTAATAAACATTATTTTAGAATATCAAAATATATGTTTGAAATGCTAACTTTAGCTAAAATTGTCCACCTGCTGACATGACAGTTGCACAATACAGTGAACATATACTTGCATATACCTTCTTTGCTGTTTTCTTGTTGTTTTGTTTTAAGTAATATTTCCTAATAACTATTAAACTATTGATGTTCAGCTACGACAGGAGCTGAAGTAGCAAAGAGGAAAAGGTCCAGGTGAGATGCAGACCCTTGGAGGAAAGAGACAATTACCTGTGAAATTAGAGAGAGAGAAAGCGCTGTAGAAAAGGTGAGGAGATTTTAACAAAAAAGGGAATTCATGACTGAAAAAGAAAGGTATGCCAAAAAAAAACCCAAAACAAAACAGAGTCGAGAAAGGAATAGTTGCCATGACAACTAAACATTCTTGAAGAGCTATAAACTGTGTTATCAAGGTGTATTTTAAATGTTCATAACTTTGCTTTTAATGGCTTTAAACGTTATATATAGCTTAGAAGTATGTAGAGGTTGGAGGAATATGTGTGGCTATATTTGGGCTATTTCTTCTGTTGGGGTATGAGTGGTTTGTAGCATTTAGCATTGGACATTGAGAGTGCTGAAAAGTCTAAATGTGTCTGTGAAAGCTTTAGAAGTATAAAGTGATTGATTTTTAAATTAGTAATGAAAATGCTGAGGTAATAAAATGATATTGTAAGCAGAAAAGTATGGATGGTCCCGAATAAACTGGTTTCATGCAGGAAAGACCAGTGTAGGCTTCAGCATAAATCTTCAGGAGGCCTCTTTGAAAAAGCCTCTAGGGGATTCCGTTGAAGGGAGAGCCTTGGTTCAAGGATGGGACATCCCGGCCAAGCACTGGAAGAAACAATATGGAGATCACCAAAAGAAACAATATGGGCATCCGGTGATATAGAATAGGATCGTCTTTTAAAAAAATAGAAGTAGTTCAGGTTGAACATAATAGTACCAAGAACTTGTTGGTGTAACTATTAAATATTAATTAGCATATATTGAATAATGTATGGTTTGAACATAATAGTGGAAACCTGGACAAGTATTATGAAAAAATAAAAATGGTTATGCAAGTGTCCTTGAAGCGTTTGGTTACTATCTGATGGATTAAAATAGGTTTGTTGGTAGCAAAGACATCACTAAAGTGTACAGAGCAAAGGTACTCCAGGACCAGGATGGGTAAGTAGCAGCTTGATCAATGGACTCTTCTGTGAGACGTAACAGGGCGTCGGTCTTAAATGTAATGTTAGATCAAGTGAAAAACTTTAGTGGATTGAAATACAGATAAATAAATCCACCAAAAGTGCACCTGCATCATTGGTAAAAAGTTGTTCTGCTAGTTGTCTGATTTTGTTCCAGTAATCTAATGTTTCCTGTGGACTAGGTGGTTCAAGATTATATTGGTGTTTGCTTTATTTCTGTGATCTTTTTAACCATAGTCTGCTTGTTTATACTGTCTACCAAATATTGAGTAGTGAAACACTGACACAATCCCTTTTGGCGTCAGACATTTGTAATAATTTCAATAATCTACACTTGTAAATCAAGAGGGCAGCACCATTTTAAAGTCTAGTTTCCTTTCTCTGTATCACTTTCTGGAATTTTTCCGTCTGTGTTTTTATTAAAGTTAATTATGGAAAGGGTATTAAAACTCCCTTTCACTGACATCTCTTCCACTGAACTTGTAGAGAAAGTGATGATATGAAGATGATTATGTTTATCGCTTTCACTCAGAGATCATTGTCTGAGGGTCATGTTGTACAGTTCACGATGCCCCGGGTTGCAATCAGGAGGTTTGACAGTGATGTGCCACAGTTGTCTGTGGTGTTCTATATGATCATCACAGAACATCACACATAACTGGTCAAATTGTATCTCGAGTAGTATATTTGTGTATTATACTATATATTAGCAGCATATCTTTATGATGCAATTAAAAACATTCCCCATCCCCCTGAATACCAATCATATTACATATCTGGGTACTAAATTCTCTTCCCAGTTGTCTGTTATTCAAAATAAATAGTCATCCAATTATTAAAACAATAAGCGACAAACTTCATTGATGGACAAATTTGCCCCTTATGCTCTTCGGACAAACTGCAATAATTAAAATGAGAATATTACCTAAACGAAATTGTTTGTTTTCAATTATTCCAGTGCCACCAACCTGTCTAAAATCTTTGGACAACATCATAACTTGATTCTACTGGAAAAATAAATCACATAGAATCAAACTCACAACATTACAGAACTGTAGTTGATTATTGCAAATCAACTACAATATGGAATAAAATGGATAAAACCTAGTATATCAGACAGAATATGGATAGACATAGAGCAAACATTATGCAAAGATCTAAAAGTCAGACTTACCATTTATCAGTCAAATCAATTAAAGAACATTCATGATCAACAATTTGTGGGTGGCCATGATACTAACAGCCTGGTGGAAATTCCACAAGATATCAAACTCCACACTAACATAAACATAACACTGCTTTCATGTCACTTCCACAAGTAGCCCAAACATAAGATATAGAAAGCAGGTAAGAGCAACTATCAGTTCAGAGACATTAAACTCACGTGCATCCATATCAGTATTATAAACATTCCTAATACAAAAAAACTATCACATAAGATATACAAAATAATAATGAAATCAAATCGCATAATTACTCTCCCATCGAGACAATGGGAGGAAGATTTATTACTAACCCCCGACGCCACAGTCTGGATTAAAATGTATAATAATAATTACCACATGACAGCAACACTAACCTACAATGCATTCAGTACAAAATAATACATAGATTACATTATACTACACATTGGATGTTTAAAATTGGTTTCACAAGCTCAGCAATCTGTACATACTTTACTCCAAACACAGCTGACGATTACATTCACATCGTGTGGCAGAGCACACCTATCAAGTAATTTTGGCAATAGGTCATCACACACATGTCCCATGATTTAAATAACCCTATCCATCCAACACCATCTTTATGTCTCCTAGGAGACATGTCATCAACCAATGTGTCAATAGAAAAAAAACAGGATAATATATATATAACATTATTAATTGCAAATACAAACATACTCATGAATTGGAAAACAAAAAATAATATTAGTGTCACCGAATGGAAAAATCTATTGATAGACTACATATCAATGGAAAAAAATCTCAGAATGAATCAATAAGAACCAATAACCTAGACTGGACTCCTTTGATAAAAAGTTTACAGAGCTAATCCATAAATGATAAATATCCCAATCTAGTACGTGTACATATACAGTGCACTCGCACATAGCCTCTCTCTCTCTCACACACACACACACACAGGCAGACGCACACAAGCAGTCACACACGAACACACACACACACACACACACACACACACACACACACACACACACACACACACACACACACACACACACACACACACACACACACACATTCCCGTAATGGTGCAGGTGGCTAATACTTAAAATACTCTATCTGCATTTCCCGTTTGTCTGTTTCGTCTCTGTTCGTCTTATTTTTCCTCTCTCCCCTATTCCCGTTTCCCCCACGTTATTTATGTCTGTTCATACGTTTTATACACCCGATATAGTTGGACACAGTGAGAAGTTAGAAATAAATAATGAATAAATAATAAAGTTCTAAAGGTCCTCCGATGGGCGGAAATCAATTGATATATTTATTTCTCCAGATTTCTAACTCGGAGAGAAAAAGACGTCCTTTTACAAATCGCACCTCGTTGTGGAACTCTACTAAGGTTTACAATCCAGGCGATTATTTTTAACCTCAAAGAACATAGGCCTGCTCCAAGGCAAACTGATTTCATCCCATTAATTAACTTTAATGCGATGTTTTTTGCCGAGCATTAGGCTAAAGAAAATGAATGTTGCTGCGTTTATCAAACTAAAAGTATTTATTCTGAGCCATGCGGTAAATGATTCAGTGTGAGCAGCATATGGACGATTTTTGGAAAATGCTGTGACTAGGTAATATTTTGAAATATAAGGCGTTGTTAAAGCCTCTCATTCACGCTATTAACGTTATAAGTTAAAATAATTGAATAATTCATAAATAAATAAATAGCGTTTGTATAATATTTAAAAATAAACATTTACGTAAAAGCACTCTTACGTAACAACCAAGTTGTCATGTATTTGAATCTAAAGCTAAAGTGTTGCTTTGATCGCTTTGGTCGGTCGACACTTGCCTGGCTCTGTTGAATTGCTGTTTCAAACTGTTTTATAATTCGTGCAGTTAGATCATTTGGTTAAATCATTTACGATTTTATTTTATTCATTTACTACTTTCGACTACGATTTCCAGAAAGGTTGACCGACGATCCTCACGAAAATGAATCCAAGTGCTCCAAGTTCGCCGATGACTTCGTTGTACGTGGGTGACCTTCATCCAGACGTTACCGAGGCCATGCTATACGAGAAATTCAGTCCTGCTGGCGCAATAGTCTCCGTACGGATTTGCAGGGACGCGATGACCCTCCGCTCACTTGGATACGCATACGTGAACTTTCAGCAGCAGGCAGATGCTGAGCGGGCTTTGGACACTATGAACTTTAACATCATCAAAGGCAGACCTGTGCGAATTATGTGGTCCCAGAGAGACCCCTCTCTGAGGAAGAGTGGAGTTGGCAACATCTTCATCAAGAACCTTGACAAGTCTATTGACAGCGAAGCTCTTTACGACACATTCTCTGCCTTTGGGAACATCCTTTCCAGCAAGGTGGTGTGTGACGAGAATGGCTCTAAGGGCTACGGCTTTGTGCACTTTGAGACCCGTGAGGCTGCGGAGAGAGCAATTGAGAGACTTAATGGCATGTTGCTCAATGACCGCAAAGTGTTCATTGGCCACTTCAAGTCTCGCAAGGAGCGAGAGGCTGAGATGGGGGCCAGGGCCAAAAAGTTCACCAATGTGTACGTCAAGAACTTTGGAGAGGACATGGACGACGACAAGCTGAAGGAGATCTTCAGCAAGTTTGGCCAAACGCTGAGCACTCGCGTCATGACCGACGAGAGCGGCAAGTCCAAGGGCTTTGGCTTTGTGAACTACGAGAGGCACGAGGATGCCCAGAGGGCTGTGGATGAGATAAATGGGAAGGAGCTGAATGGGAAGAAGGTGTATGTGGGTTATGCCCAGAAGAAAGGCGAGAGGCAGACAGGGCTGAAACGAAAGTTTGAGCAGATGAAGCAGGACGGTATGACTCGCTACCAGGGAGACAACCTGTACGTCAAGAACCTAGACGACGGTCTGGACGACGCGCGTCTACGTAAGGAGTTCTCTCCGTTCGGGACCATCACAAGTGCCAAGGTGATGATGGAGGGCGGCCGCTCCAAAGGGTTCGGCTTCGTGTGTTTCTCCTCGCCGGAGGAGGCCGCCACGGCCATGACGGAGATGAATGGGCGCGTTGTAGGCACCAAGCCGCTGTACGTGGCTCTGGCGCAGCGCAAGGAGGAGCGGCAGGCCCACCTCTCCAACAAGTACATGAAGCGCACGGCCAGCGTGAGTGCCTTGCCCAACCTCGTGCTCAACCCCTACCAGCCTGCCCCGCCCTCCGGCTACAACATGGAAGCCATTCCACAAGCTCAGAACTGGCCTGCCTACTGCGCAAGCAGCCAGCTGGCACAACTCCTCCCCAGCCCTTGCTGGGCCATGCAGTGCGTCCACCCACAGCAAGTCCAGGATATGCCGAGTGCCATCGGTCCAGCCGCATCCTGCCCGCAGGCCTTCAGCGCCATCCGACCAACCACCGCCTGCCAGGTCCCACGCACGATGGCCTATCAGACCATGGCATCTGAGGCTCCGGGGACAGGGATGGCCAGCGCGGAAGCTGCCAACAAGGCGTCGCTGGTGAGAGCAGTACCACAGTACAAAACCACCTCAGGCGTTCACAGCCCACAGCAACACCTGGGCACACAGCCCTTAGATATAAATGTCGAACTTACCATTTATCAGTCAAATCAATTATAAAACATTTATGTTTCTCAACCCACAGCAGCACCTGGGGGCAGAGCTCCAGGTGCCCGTGCAGCTGGCTGCGGTCCATGTGCAGGGTCAGGAACCTCTCAGTGCCTCCATGCTGGCTGCTGCACCTCCACAGGAGCAGAAGCAGATACTGGGTGAGCGTCTGTTTCCCCTGATCCAGAACATGCAGCCCACCCTTGCAGGGAAGATCACGGGTCTGTTCCTGGAACTGGACAACTCGGAGCTACTGCATATGCTGGAGTCTCCTGAGTCTCTGCACCCTAAGGTGGATGAGGCAGTCGCTGTGCTCCAGGACCAGTGCGCGCAGGAAGCCGCTCAAAAACTTTAACCAGTGCTGCGCTTCTGGCTGTCTAATGGAAGAATAAGCAGTAAAAAAAATTAACATTTTAACTGAAAAAAATAAACATTGAAACTGAAATGCATTGAACATTGAAATATTTTTGCCATGTCTGTAGACATCAAGCCTGTAAGGGTTGGCACCAGGCCGAGGCCCCCTCGACCAGAGGGAGGCGTCGAGTCAACCACGCCACTGATCAGGATCAACACCCAACAGCTGGGCTAGACCTTATATAAGCCCAGTGACCCAATCATTCAGTGCTGGGTTTTTGATAAAGTTTTGAGCCAAGCTCCTAGCCGGTAACTCTGGGTATTGAGGTCTGTGAGCCCTTGTGCTATGCCTCTTTTCTGTTCTGCGAGGGTGTCAGTGTTTTTACACGTCCCCTCCCTTCTCCAGTTTTCCCCTCTCGAGTCTGTCTCTCTCCTGAGGCTTCCCTTAGCCATTCAAGTTTCTCCCCGTTTTCTGGTTTTGTTTGGGAGCTTTTAGTTCGAGTTTTCCCCAGTGCATCGGGGTTGCCATTTCTTTCCGTGGCGTTCTTTGTTCTCCCCTTTTCCACGCTCACCGAGGTGTTTCGTTTTTTCCTCTTGTTTTGCTTGATCCAAGCTCTAACTGTTCTGCACACGAGCCCACCATTGTTAGAGTGTGGCTGCTTACCCAGTAAGCTATTGGTGTCCTCACCTAGCTGACCTGGATTCAAAACCACCTTACAAAGTCCAGGCCTTGGTTATTCTAAGCTTAAAATGAAAACGACAGAAAAAGGTAAAATCATTTCAAGTTTGGTTTATTTGTCGCATACATAGTCATACACAGTATAACTCACAGTGAAATGGTTGAGTGCTCTGTCCAATCTGAGGAAAAAGAAAAACAGGGGTGCATAGAGAAATATATTCTATATATATACAAAAATATATTAATAGTGCATGTACAATATATATATATATATATATATATATATATATATATATATATATATATATATATATATATATATGTTTATATGTACAATGTATATATGGATATTTATATATGTATGTACAGAATGTACAGTCCCATCTTGCAATTGACATATTTACAGTTATATGTTACATGGTGGTAATTGAACATATTACAGTTATATTGAACATATTACAGTTATTTCTATTACATATTACAGATTTTGACATGAACAGCTGATCATTTTTTTGTTTTTATTCCTCTTAAAGTTTGAATGTTCAGATTGTCAGTTCTTACAGGTCATAGCTGATCATTAGATAAGTGTATTGGGTTGCATTAATATAAATGTAAAGATCAAAAAAACAAAACCCCACAGTGTAGCTTAAAATAGAGAATAATTCTGTAATATTCCTTTATGTACAACACAATTTCAAATGACCTTATTAACAAACCAGTAAAGACAGGACGAGAAGCAAAGGTCACTTACACGTATTAAATCTTGAAGCAAACAAACTGCAGCTGCAAGTGCCACACTGCCATCCAGTTCCACTCTCTGGTCTGGCGACGGTCATATTACAGGAGCAACGAGAGGCTGCCAACAGTTTCTTTTAGCTTGTCTACTGAGACGGTGAAACTGGCCAACCAGGTGAAAAGCATTGTGAAGGAGAAACGACTTCGACTGCCGACGTGGGAAAGTAGCAGTCAGAGCAGGTCTATTGGAGCAGTGCGATGGACTCTGCCCAACAATGGGCTGCAAGCCCACATCTCTGCACATAGCAACAGTATGTGGTTCCTAGGTGCCCAGTCGGCTAGTTTTAAAGTTCAATTCAAATATTAAATAAAAATGCAGACTTCAGAATTGGTTAAAGAGCATAACTGTGCACGTACTTTATTGTAGGTTAACATTAACACGCATTATTGAGGCACCCTCTGGAGAATGTCTAAAAATCAGAGAACCCACATTTTCATACATTTTTCAGTAGTGGTTATGTATTCACCCCACATTCCTTTACATATTTGCGTTTGTCTTCACGTCCATTGCATCCAAACCATACATTTGTCAATATATGCAAAGTAATATAAAACACCCACACCAGTTGGAACCTGTTAACACCACATTCCAAGAGATTTCTCTTGACCTTATCCTAAAGAGATGGTCCTGAGCCTGATGGAAATAATATCTCATACTTGGGAGGACATGGACGACAACAAGCTAAATGAGATCTTCAGCAAGTTCGGCCCAACGCTGAGCCGTCGCGTCATGACAGACGAGAGCGGCAAGTCCAAGGGCTTTGGCTTTGTGAGCTTCGAGAGGCACGAGGATGCCAAAAGGGCTGTGGATGAGATGAACGGGAAGAAGTTGAATGGGAAGCAGCTGTATGTGGCTCGTGCCCAGAAGAAAGGCGAGAGGCAGACAGAGCTCAAACGCAAGTTTGAGCAGATGAAGCAGGACGGCACGACTCGCTACCAGGGAGTGAACCTGTACGTTAAAAACCTAGACGACAGTCTGGACGACGAGCGTCTGCGTAAAGAGTTCTCTCTATTCGGGACAATCACGAGTGCCAAGGTGATGACGGAGGGCGGCCGCTCCAAAGGGTTCGGCTTTGTGTGTTTCTCCTCGCCGGAGGAGGCCACCGAGGCAATGAAGGAGATGAACGGGTGCATCGTAGGCACCAAGCCGCTGTACGTGGCCCTGGCGCAGCGCAAGGAGGAGCGGCAGGCCCACCTCACCCACCAGTACATGCAGCGCATGGCCAGCGTGAGTGCCGTGCGCAACCCAGTGCTCAACCCCTACCAGCCCGCCCCGCCCTCCGGCTACTTCATGATGGCCATTCCACAGGCTCAGAACTGGGCTACCTGCTACCCGAGCAGGCAACTGGCACAGCTCCACCCCAGCACCCGCTGGGCTACGCACAGCATTCAGCCACAGCATTTCCAATACATGCCGAGTACCATCAGGCCCGCTGCAGACCAATCTCTGGGCCAGGAACCTCTCACTGCCTCCGTGCTGGATCTGGAACCTCCGCAGGAGCAGAAGCAGATGTTGGGTGATCGATGGTCTGTTTCCCGTGATCCAGAACATGCACCCCAACCTTGCAGGGACGGGTTTGCTCCTGGAGATCGACAACTTGGAGCTTCTGCTTATGCTGGAGTCTCCTGAGTCTCATTGAAACAGTGAAACTGAAAAAATAAAAACGCATTAAAAATTGAAATATTTTTGCCTGGTCCATAGACTCCAGTTTCAGGCCTTGATTACAGTAAACTAAAACAACATGTAAAAAGGCTAAATGATTGACACGTGTACAGTCGGTGACTCCTTTCT
The DNA here is from genome assembly GCF_041902795.1 of Electrophorus electricus. Lineage (NCBI taxonomy): Eukaryota > Metazoa > Chordata > Actinopteri > Gymnotiformes > Gymnotidae > Electrophorus > Electrophorus electricus. The sequence goes on from NW_027658401.1 coordinate 82,696, forward strand.
TTTTGTTCCTCTTACTGTTCGAATGCTCAGAATGTCAGTTTTTGCAGTTGACAGCTGAGCATTAGGCATGTGTATTGGATTGTATTAATAATACAATTGAGGATTCATTGCTGTTCAGGGACCCAGCAGTGGTAACTTGGCAGTGGTAGGGCTTGAACTAGCAACATTCTGATTACTAGTCAAGTAACCTCTGAATAGTATTATTATGATTAATATTATTAATATATCTTACACTGAGGTCTGCTGAAGCTTACCCAGGATCCTTTGCAGCAGCCTGCCATATGCACAAATCATTACGAAAGGACACAGAATCTCTAAACTCCCTTGTTTTATGTTATTAGTTTGTCTAATTCAATGTTAAAGCACTTTCCCCTGTAAACACTCTTTTTATGACCTCATTTCACCGTTTCATGACTTTATGCCACGAACCAACCAACTATTCTTTTATACAACTCTTTTCAAACACTTCAACCATTGTGGGTAATTACACTATTATACACCTGTAATTCTTGTTATGCTATTTATTTTATTGGTACTGTCGATACATCGATGTTAGGAGAAATACCTCATGAATACTTTAAATGAATCCTTAAAATGACACCTATTCCATTTACTAATGCTAAGCTTGCTACAGTCTGAACTTCTAGCAAGTCAAGAGAAGTCTCATGCAGTTTCTGTATTTTCTATAATTGCATAATATATGGATGGTTTTAAACTCAATAACATACGCACTTGCAAAATATGTGAATATAAAGGAACAAAAATAAATTAACATAACCACATACCTAAACATCATCTGGTACCATCACCCCATCACCCCTCAATGCAGTATGAGGATGGTCAGATTGTTGTATTTACTAATAGTTACCACTAGTATTAAAATAACAGTAAGCCCAAACTGTTCGACTATGTCCTCTTAAACAAACCTGTGATTTTTTAAATATTTGGACCACATCCTCCTGCAGAATAAAACAATCAGGAAATACAGTTGAGTTGGCCCATACCGCCCTCACATCAGTGTGATTTCCATCAATGACGTGTTATGGCTCTGGGTAAGGAACAATGTTATATTGTTCAATAAACTTTTCACAGGATGCATATTTTTCATTGTTTTAGCAAAGTTTTCGCTACCTCTATACAGCAAACACCAGAATCGACAAGGTTTACATTAATTATAGTCAGTAGAATTAAAGGGAAGAGGCCATATAAAAGGCTGGGATCTACGTTTAGCAGACTCGGCACTGTGTTACTAGATATTGCCCACATTCCAGTAATTTTATTAAGTCCTCTTTAAACAGAAAATAAAGATGCAGAATTAATTGAAGAGAGTAGTAGGTCCATTATTTATTTTGAGCTCAGCGTTACATACAAACGAGGCATAGTCCAGAATATGTCTAATAATCACACAAGGAACACACATTTTTATCCAGTTTTCACAACTGATTATGTGATTGCCACACCTTCTCTACATACTGGTGTTTGAAATCTCAACCACTGTGTTCAACCATACATTATTCAATATATGCAAATTGAGATCTATCATTGTACAAATTGAAGCTTGACCCCAGTATATCCTATTGGAAGATTTTCCTGGGTTTTTTTTTTTTGTTGTTGTTGTTTTTGTTTTTAACAAAGATAATCTCAACTCATACCATCAAACACCTGCAAGATGATGTTGCAGGTCAGTATCACCCTGCTCTTATGGTAAGATAATGAACCTTGCTTAGCCACAGAACTCTCGAAGAGGCTTTCACGTCTTTTAAAAGCCGGGATCTTTACCAATACTTAGGAAGCTATTTCTCACGGGAACAGTCCAGAGTCATCTGCCGTAGACTTCCACAGAGGCATTGAAACCACCTGCATCAGAGCCTCTGCTCTGCACTTACAGACCCACAAAGGCCTTAAGATACCCCAGAAACATTATTCCTCTTTATGCTTTCAAACACAGTCTTGCACCACTCTGCACCTGTTGCAGAGAGCTTCAAAGCCTATTATAATTAGATCACAGATCGCCTCATGAAAATACCTTTACCCCAAAACATTTTATTACCTCAGGTGGAACAGTGTGTATAGGCCTAGACCTCTTTAGATGTAACTTAGAACCGCCGGTGACCGCTGTATGCGTTTCTTTGGTTGTACAAGCTCCACTGAAGGACTCCATGAATAGTTGATGATGGAAGAGGGGTATATCAGATTCACCCCTTCTGCCTCCATGTGACAAATTAACACACTGCATAAACTTTTAGAAATAAATCAGTCTTTTAACAAATGGTAAACATTCTCTAGAAAAGATTATCTTGTAACAATTCATTGAGTATATGAACTGTTTTTGTGTCCTTATATCTATAAATGAAAAGTAATAAAACATTATAGATGATAAATAAATTACATAAAATGTATAAAAGTTCACAAATAAGAAAGTACCTGAGTCTGCACTTTTCTCCACAGATTCAAGAAACTCGTGAAAGTTGGAAGCTATAGAAACACATAGTACAGAATTATAGACTGACTGAGGTGTGAGCAGAAAGATCGCCATGATGTCCTTATATCTAAAGCACTCAAAGCATTGATGCTATGTAAATAAACTGTGATCCGATTGGTTCAATCTAAGTAAATAGATTCACCTACTTTGAAGTTAAAGTTTTTCTCAAAAGGTTAGAACTGGTTGACTATACTTTGCCGTGTTCTGTAATAGAAAATGTAAACATTTATATCTAAAATATTGCACGACAGAAATCAATTCAAGACTAACCTCTAATGACCGCTAGATGGGGGAAGATATCAAGTAATAAATGAGTCCAGATCCTCCTGCCCGACAATACGGTGAGACTCTGTTTTTACGTGTGATGGAAAATGATACGAAACTATGTATTATGTGATTCATATAAAATCACACTGATCCTTTTGTTCTTAAATTAATAATGCCGTTTGCACATTTATATCCGCCTGTTGCTGATTAAGTTGAACATGTATCAGGAACTGTTAACATCAAGGTCAACTTGACACACAACCCACACTGTTTGGAGTCAGTTTGGGTTGGTTTGTGGAAAAAACCAAGCTGAGAGCTGATTGGCTTATAGCCACAGCAACAAAGGAAAGAAGAGCTGCTTAAGAAAAGATGATTGGTTAAAGACAGCACAGGAGTAGTATAACTAGCCACGGTTTTGTATACTCGGGGCTCCCTACCTGAGGAGAGCCAAACATTTATTTTATTCTTTTTCTTATTAAATTACTCTCTTAATCACGTCTGACTTGCTGTTTGTTCAAAATTCCACAACATATGTCATTACTACGCCGCACAAAAAAGACCGCCATATTTGTACTTCCACAATGTGAAAAGGCGTCATTTTCTATGCAAACGAATGAATAAACACCATGCCATGCCTTGCTGTATCCCCTCTTTGCACCGCTGGACAGACACACTCATGACACTGTACTCATCAAAAGCAGCACCAGAGACGCACTGAGTCATATCCCGCTACACACCTCTCAGGCCAGCTTGTTTGCACGTTTTGTCATAAAACTTAAAATGTCATTTGTTGCCATTATATATAAAATTACCTATTTAAAAAAACAAATAAATCAAAAAGTACTTGTGACTAGAGAAACACGTGGCTAATCACCTACAAGAAATAATGTCAGTGATGTTTGGGGCAGGTGTTTCAAACGTGCCCAGACTCTTGAGAAGCACCTAAACGCACACACAAGGGTGTCCGCTTCCCATAGTGCTGCAAATACTGCAGGAAGGGCTTTGGTGAAACAGGCCACATGGAGGAGCAGAAGACAATCCACACAACTGAAGAAGCCCGTAGCTGCCCAGTATGTCAGAATCCACATGGGAGAAGAACCCTGTAGCTGCCCAGTATGTCAGAAGCAAATTGTGCAGGTGGGTAATGAACCATATTTGTACCCATTCGTATGTTGGGAGCAAATCAGTTGAAGACTTGAACAGTATGTTAACAATCAGTTAAAATTACTGTTGATGACAAGAAAACAATGGCTAATATGTTCCTTCACAGCTATGTCATTGGTTGATCTATTTTTGTCAGATTTAGTGCTTGTTTGGGCAAGTGTGTTAAAGTCTTCCTTTGTTTTTGGTTTTGTTCCTTTTCATATAGTTGTTTATTCCTTTTTGTCTAGTGATGTCCATTATCCATTTAAAATCTGTCAAATTAAACAAATGTGAAACGAATTCCATAGTATTCAGATTTGATTGCAAAAGAGACCAACCACTCCCCGTATTTTGAATTTTGCATATACAGTATATGTGCAGTTCCAGCCTAGTCCATTGATCCAAAATCTGGCCCAGATGTATCTGTTGACTGCAAATTTGAATGATTTCTGTGCTCTGCAGCAAAGGAGCGTTTGGTTACTATCTGATGGATTAAAATAGGCTTGTTGGTAGCAAAGACATCACTAAAGTGTACAGAGCAAAGGTACTCCAGGACCAGGATGGGTAAGTAGCAGCTTGATCAGTGGAATCTTCTGTGAGACGTAACAGGATTTCGGTCTTAAATGTAATGTTAGATCAAGTGAAAAACTTTAGTGGATTGAAATACAGATAAATAAATCCACTAAAAGTGCATCTGCATCATTGGTTAAAAAGTTGTTCTGCTAGTTGTCTGATTTTGTTCCAGTAATCTAATGTTTCCTGGGACTAGGTGGTTCAAGATTATATTGGTGTTTGCTTTATTTCTGTGATTTTTTTAACCATAGTCTAATTGTTTATACTGTCTACCAAATGCAATACTGAGTAGTGAAACACTGACACAATCCCTTTTGGCATCGGACATTTGTAATAATTTCAATAATCTACAGTTGTAAATCAAGAGGGCAGCACCATTTTAAAGTCTAGTTTCCTTTCTCTCTCTCACTTTCTGGAATTTTTCCATCTGTGTTTTTATTAAATTTAAAGATGGAAAGGGTATTAAAACTCCCTTTAACTGACATCTCTTCCACTGAACTTGTAGAGAAAGTGATGATATGAAGATGATTATGTTTATTGCTTTCACTCAGAGATCATTGTCTGAGGGTCATGTTGTACAGTTCACGATGCCCCGGGTTGCAATCAGGAGGTTTAACAGTGATGTGCCAAACAGTTGTCTGTGGTGTTCTATATGATCATCACAGAACATCACACATAACTGGTCAAATTGTATCTCCAGTAGGATATTTGTGTATTATACTATATATTAGCAGCATAACTTTATGATGCAATTAAAAACCCCATCCCCCTGAATACCAATCATATTACATATCTGGGTATTAAATTCTCTTCCCAGTTGTCTGTTATTCAAAAATAAATAGTCATCCAATTATTAAAACAATAAGCGACGAACTTCATTGATGGACAAATTTGCCCCTTATGCTCTTTCGACAAACTGCAATAATTAAAATGAGAATATTACCTAAACGAAATTATTTGTTTTCAATTATTCCAGCGCCACCAACCTGTCTAAAATCTTTGGACAACATCATAACTTGATTCTACTGGAAAAATAAATCACATAGAATCAAACTCACAACATTACAGAACTGTAGTTGATTATTGCAAATCAACTATAATATGGTATAAAATGGATAAAACTTAGTATATCAGACAGAATATGGATAGACATATAGCAAACATTATGCAAAGATCTAAAAGTCAGACTTACCATTTATCAGTCAAATCAATTAAAGAACATTCATGATCAACAATTTGTGGGTGGCCATGATACTAACAGCCTGGTGGAAATTTCACAAGATATCAAACTCCAGACTCACATAAACATAACACTGCTTTCATGTCACTTCCACAAGTAGCCCAAACATAAGATATAGAAAGCAGGTAAGAGCAACTATCAGTTCAGAGACATTAAACTCACCTGCATCCATATCAGTATTATAAACATTCCTAATACAAAAAAACTATCACATAAGATATACAAACTAATAATGAAATCAAATCGCATAATTACTCTCCCATCGAGACAATGGGAGGAAGATTTATTACTAGCTCCCGACGCCACAGTTTGGATTAAAATGTGTAATAATAATTACCACATGACAGCAACACTAACCTACAATGCATTCAGTACAAAATAATACATAGATTACATTATACTACACATTGGATGTTTAAAATTGGTTTCACAAGCTCAGCAATCTGTACATACTTTACTCCAAAGACAGCTGACGATTACATTCACATCGTGTGGCAGAGCACACCTATCAAGCAATTTTGGCAATAAGTAATCACACACATGTCCCATGATTTAAATAACCCTATCCATCCAACACCATCTTTATGTCTCCTAGGAGACATGTCATCAACCAATGTGACAATAGAAAAAAAACAGGATAATATATATATAACATTATTAATTGCAAATACAAACATACTCATGAATTGGAAAACAAAAAATAATATTAGTGTCACCGAATGGAAAAATCTATTGATAGACTACATATCAATGGAAAAAAATCTCAGAATGAATCAATAAGAACCAATAACCTAGACTGGACTCCTTTGATAAAAAGTTTACAGAGCTAATCCATAAATGATAAATATCCCAATCTAGTACGTGTACATATACAGTGCACTCGCACATAGCCTCTCTCTCTCTCTCTCACACACACACACAGGCAGACGCACACAAGCAGTCACACACGAACACACACACACACACACACACACACACACACACACACACACACACACACACACACACACACACACACACACACACACACACACACATTCCCGTAATGGTGCAGGTGGCAAATACTTAAAATACTCTATCTGCATTTCCCGTTTGTCTGTTTCGTCTCTGTTCGTCTTATTTTTCCTCTCTCCCCTATTCCCGTTTCCCCCACGTTATTTATGTCTGTTCATACGTTTTATACACCCGATATAGTTGGACACAGTGAGAAGTTAGAAATAAATAATGAATAAATAATAAAGTTCTAAAGGTCCTCCGATGGGCGGAAATCAATTGATATATTTATTTCTCCAGATTTCTAACTCGGAGAGAAAAAGACGTCCTTTTACAAATCGCACCTCGTTGTGGAACTCTACTAAGGTTTACAATCCAGGCGATGATTTTTAACCTCAAAGAACATAGGCCTGCTCCAAGGCAAACTGATTTCATCCCATTAATTAACTTTAATGCGATGTTTTTTGCCGAGCATTAGGCTAAAGAAAATGAATGTTGCTGCGTTTATCAAACTAAAAGTATTTATTCTGAGCCATGCGGTAAATGATTCAGTGTGAGCAGCATATGGACGATTTTTGGAAAATGCTGTGACTAGGTAATATTTTGAAATATAAGGCGTTGTTAAAGCCTCTCATTCACGCTATTAACGTTATAAGTTAAAATAATTGAATAATTCATAAATAAATAAATAGCGTTTGTATAATATTTAAAAATAAACATTTACGTAAAAGCACTCTTACGTAACAACCAAGTTGTCATGTATTTGAATCTAAAGCTAAAGTGTTGCTTTGATCGCTTTGGTCGGTCGACACTTGCCTGGCTCTGTTGAATTGCTGTTTCAAACTGTTTTATAATTCGTGCAGTTAGATCATTTGGTTAAATCATTTACGATTTTATTTTATTCATTTACTACTTTCGACTACGATTTCCAGAAAGGTTGACCGACGATCCTCACGAAAATGAATCCAAGTGCTCCAAGTTCGCCGATGACTTCGTTGTACGTGGGTGACCTTCATCCAGACGTTACCGAGGCCATGCTATACGAGAAATTCAGTCCTGCTGGCGCAATAGTCTCCGTACGGATTTGCAGGGACGCGATGACCCTCCGCTCACTTGGATACGCATACGTGAACTTTCAGCAGCAGGCAGATGCTGAGCGTGCTTTGGACACTATGAACTTTAACATCATCAAAGGCAGACCTGTGCGAATTATGTGGTCCCAGAGAGACCCCTCTCTGAGGAAGAGTGGAGTTGGCAACATCTTCATCAAGAACCTTGACAAGTCTATTGACAGCGAAGCTCTTTACGACACATTCTCTGCCTTTGGGAACATCCTTTCCAGCAAGGTGGTGTGTGACGAGAATGGCTCTAAGGGCTACGGCTTTGTGCACTTTGAGACCCGTGAGGCTGCGGAGAGAGCAATTGAGAGACTTAATGGCATGTTGCTCAATGACCGCAAAGTGTTCATTGGCCACTTCAAGTCTCGCAAGGAGCGAGAGGCTGAGATGGGGGCCAGGGCCAAAAAGTTCACCAATGTGTACGTCAAGAACTTTGGAGAGGACATGGACGACGACAAGCTGAAGGAGATCTTCAGCAAGTTTGGCCAAACGCTGAGCACTCGCGTCATGACCGACGAGAGCGGCAAGTCCAAGGGCTTTGGCTTTGTGAACTACGAGAGGCACGAGGATGCCCAGAGGGCTGTGGATGAGATAAATGGGAAGGAGCTGAATGGGAAGAAGGTGTATGTGGGTTATGCCCAGAAGAAAGGCGAGAGGCAGACAGGGCTGAAACGAAAGTTTGAGCAGATGAAGCAGGACGGTATGACTCGCTACCAGGGAGACAACCTGTACGTCAAGAACCTAGACGACGGTCTGGACGACGCGCGTCTACGTAAGGAGTTCTCTCCGTTCGGGACCATCACAAGTGCCAAGGTGATGATGGAGGGCGGCCGCTCCAAAGGGTTCGGCTTCGTGTGTTTCTCCTCGCCGGAGGAGGCCGCCACGGCCATGACGGAGATGAATGGGCGCGTTGTAGGCACCAAGCCGCTGTACGTGGCTCTGGCGCAGCGCAAGGAGGAGCGGCAGGCCCACCTCTCCAACAAGTACATGAAGCGCACGGCCAGCGTGAGTGCCTTGCCCAACCTCGTGCTCAACCCCTACCAGCCTGCCCCGCCCTCCGGCTACAACATGGAAGCCATTCCACAAGCTCAGAACTGGCCTGCCTACTGCGCAAGCAGCCAGCTGGCACAACTCCTCCCCAGCCCTTGCTGGGCCATGCAGTGCGTCCACCCACAGCAAGTCCAGGATATGCCGAGTGCCATCGGTCCAGCCGCATCCTGCCCGCAGGCCTTCAGCGCCATCCGACCAACCACCGCCTGCCAGGTCCCACGCACGATGGCCTATCAGACCATGGCATCTGAGGCTCCGGGGACAGGGATGGCCAGCGCGGAAGCTGCCAACAAGGCGTCGCTGGTGAGAGCAGTACCACAGTACAAAACCACCTCAGGCGTTCACAGCCCACAGCAACACCTGGGCACACAGCCCTTAGATATAAATGTCGAACTTACCATTTATCAGTCAAATCAATTATAAAACATTTATGTTTCTCAACCCACAGCAGCACCTGGGGGCAGAGCTCCAGGTGCCCGTGCAGCTGGCTGCGGTCCATGTGCAGGGTCAGGAACCTCTCAGTGCCTCCATGCTGGCTGCTGCACCTCCACAGGAGCAGAAGCAGATACTGGGTGAGCGTCTGTTTCCCCTGATCCAGAACATGCAGCCCACCCTTGCAGGGAAGATCACGGGTCTGTTCCTGGAACTGGACAACTCGGAGCTACTGCATATGCTGGAGTCTCCTGAGTCTCTGCACCCTAAGGTGGATGAGGCAGTCGCTGTGCTCCAGGACCAGTGCGCGCAGGAAGCCGCTCAAAAACTTTAACCAGTGCTGCGCTTCTGGCTGTCTAATGGAAGAATAAGCAGTAAAAAAAATTAACATTTTAACTGAAAAAAATAAACATTGAAACTGAAATGCATTGAACATTGAAATATTTTTGCCATGTCTGTAGACATCAAGCCTGTAAGGGTTGGCACCAGGCCGAGGCCCCCTCGACCAGAGGGAGGCGTCGAGTCAACCACGCCACTGATCAGGATCAACACCCAACAGCTGGGCTAGACCTTATATAAGCCCAGTGACCCAATCATTCAGTGCTGGGTTTTTGATAAAGTTTTGAGCCAAGCTCCTAGCCGGTAACTCTGGGTATTGAGGTCTGTGAGCCCTTGTGCTATGCCTCTTTTCTGTTCTGCGAGGGTGTCAGTGTTTTTACACGTCCCCTCCCTTCTCCAGTTTTCCCCTCTCGAGTCTGTCTCTCTCCTGAGGCTTCCCTTAGCCATTCAAGTTTCTCCCCGTTTTCTGGTTTTGTTTGGGAGCTTTTAGTTCGAGTTTTCCCCAGTGCATCGGGGTTGCCATTTCTTTCCGTGGCGTTCTTTGTTCTCCCCTTTTCCACGCTCACCGAGGTGTTTCGTTTTTTCCTCTTGTTTTGCTTGATCCAAGCTCTAACTGTTCTGCACACGAGCCCACCATTGTTAGAGTGTGGCTGCTTACCCAGTAAGCTATTGGTGTCCTCACCTAGCTGACCTGGATTCAAAACCACCTTACAAAGTCCAGGCCTTGGTTATTCTAAGCTTAAAATGAAAACGACAGAAAAAGGTAAAATCATTTCAAGTTTGGTTTATTTGTCGCATACATAGTCATACACAGTATAACTCACAGTGAAATGGTTGAGTGCTCTGTCCAATCTGAGGAAAAAGAAAAACAGGGGTGCATAGAGAAATATATTCTATATATATACAAAAATATATTAATAGTGCATGTACAATATATATATATATATATATATATATATATATATATATATATATATATATATATATATATATAATGTTTATATGTACAATGTATATATGGATATTTATATATGTATGTACAGAATGTACAGTCCCATCTTGCAATTGACATATTTACAGTTATATGTTACATATTACAGTTATATTGAACATATTACAGTTATTTCTATTACATATTACAGATTTTGACATGAACAGCTGATCATTTTTTTGTTTTTATTCCTCTTAAAGTTTGAATGTTCAGATTGTCAGTTCTTACAGGTCATAGCTGATCATTAGATAAGTGTATTGGGTTGCATTAATATAAATGTAAAGATCAAAAAAACAAAACCCCACAGTGTAGCTTAAAATAGAGAATAATTCTGTAATATTCCTTTATGTACAACACAATTTCAAATGACCTTATTAACAAACCAGTAAAGACAGGACGAGAAGCAAAGGTCACTTACACGTATTAAATCTTGAAGCAAACAAACTGCAGCTGCAAGTGCCACACTGCCATCCAGTTCCACTCTCTGGTCTGGCGACGGTCATATTACAGGAGCAACGAGAGGCTGCCAACAGTTTCTTTTAGCTTGTCTACTGAGACGGTGAAACTGGCCAACCAGGTGAAAAGCATTGTGAAGGAGAAACGACTTCGACTGCCGACGTGGGAAAGTAGCAGTCAGAGCAGGTCTATTGGAGCAGTGCGATGGACTCTGCCCAACAATGGGCTGCAAGCCCACATCTCTGCACATAGCAACAGTATGTGGTTCCTAGGTGCCCAGTCGGCTAGTTTTAAAGTTCAATTCAAATATTAAATAAAAATGCAGACTTCAGAATTGGTTAAAGAGCATAACTGTGCACGTACTTTATTGTAGGTTAACATTAACACGCATTATTGAGGCACCCTCTGGAGAATGTCTAAAAATCAGAGAACCCACATTTTCATACATTTTTCAGTAGTGGTTATGTATTCACCCCACATTCCTTTACATATTTGCATTTTTCTTCACGTCCATTGCATCCAAACCACACATTTGTCAATATATGCAAAGTAATATAAAACACCCACACCAGTTGGAACCTGTTAACACCACATTCCAAGAGATTTCTCTTGACCTTATCCTAAAGAGATGGTCCTGAGCCTGATGGAAATAATATCTCATACTTGGGAGGACATGGACGACAACAAGCTAAATGAGATCTTCAGCAAGTTCGGCCCAACGCTGAGCCTTCGCGTCATGAGAGACGAGAGCGGCAAGTCCAAGGGCTTTGGCTTTGTGAGCTTCGAGAGGCAAGAGGATGCCAAAAGGGCTGTGGATGAGATGAACGGGAAGAAGTTGAATGGGAAGCAGCTGTATGTGGCTCGTGCCCAGAAGAAAGGCGAGAGGCAGACAGAGCTCAAACGCAAGTTTGAGCAGATGAAGCAGGACGGCACAACTCGCTACCAGGGAGTGAACCTGTACGTTAAAAACCTAGACGACAGTCTGGACGACGAGCGTCTGCGTAAAGAGTTCTCTCTATTCGGGACAATCACGAGTGCCAAGGTGATGACGGAGGGCGGCCGCTCCAAAGGGTTCGGCTTTGTGTGTTTCTCCTCGCCGGAGGAGGCCACCGAGGCAATGAAGGAGATGAACGGGTGCATCGTAGGCACCAAGCCGCTGTACGTGGCCCTGGCGCAGCGCAAGGAGGAGCGGCAGGCCCACCTCACCCACCAGTACATGCAGCGCATGGCCAGCGTGAGTGCCGTGCGCAACCCAGTGCTCAACCCCTACCAGCCCGCCCCGCCCTCCGGCTACTTCATGATGGCCATTCCACAGTCTCAGAACTGGGCTACCTGCTACCCGAGCAGGCAACTGGCACAGCTCCACCCCAGCACCCGCTGGGCTACGCACAGCATTCAGCCACAGCATTTCCAATACATGCCGAGTACCATCAGGCCCGCTGCAGACCAATCTCTGGGCCAGGAACCTCTCACTGCCTCCGTGCTGGATCTGGAACCTCCGCAGGAGCAGAAGCAGATGTTGGGTGATCTATGGTCTGTTTCCCGTGATCCAGAACATGCACCCCAACCTTGCAGGGACGGGTTTGCTCCTGGAGATCGACAACTTGGAGCTTCCGCTTATGCTGGCTGAAAAAATAAAAACGCATTAAATATTGAAATATTTTTGCCTGGTCCATAGACTCCAGTTTCAGGCCTTGATTACAGTAAACTAAAACAACATGTAAAAAGGCTAAATGATTGACACGTGTACAGTCGGTGACTCCTTTCTTTTTGTTCCTCTTACTGTTCGAATGCTCAGAATGTCAGTTTTTGCAGTTGACAGCTGAGCATTAGGCATGTGTATTGGATTGTATTAATAATACAATTGAGGATTCATTGCTGTTCAGGGACCCAGCAGTGGTAACTTGGCAGTGGTAGGGCTTGAACTAGCAACATTCTGATTACTAGTCAAGTAACCTCTGAATAGTATTATTATGATTAATATTATTAATATATCTTACACTGAGGTCTGCTGAAGCTTACCCAGGATCCTTTGCAGCAGCCTGCCATATGCACAAATCATTACGAAAGGACACAGAATCTCTAAACTCCCTTGTTTTATGTTATTAGTTTGTCTAATTCAATGTTAAAGCACTTTCCCCTGTAAACACTCTTTTTATGACCTCATTTCACCGTTTCATGACTTTATGCCACGAACCAACCAACTATTCTTTTATACAACTCTTTTCAAACACTTCAACCATTGTGGGTAATTACACTATTATACACCTGTAATTCTTGTTATGCTATTTATTTTATTGGTACTGTCGATACATCGATGTTAGGAGAAATACCTCATGAATACTTTAAATGAATCCTTAAAATGACACCTATTCCATTTACTAATGCTAAGCTTGCTACAGTCTGAACTTCTAGCAAGTCAAGAGAAGTCTCATGCAGTTTCTGTATTTTCTATAATTGCATAATATATGGATGGTTTTAAACTCAATAACATACGCACTTGCAAAATATGTGAATATAAAGGAACAAAAATAAATTAACATAACCACATACCTAAACATCATCTGGTACCATCACCCCATCACCCCTCAATGCAGTATGAGGATGGTCAGATTGTTGTATTTACTAATAGTTACCACTAGTATTAAAATAACAGTAAGCCCAAACTGTTCGACTATGTCCTCTTAAACAAACCTGTGATTTTTAAAATATTTGGACCACATCCTCCTGCAGAATAAAACAATCAGGAAATACAGTTGAGTTGGCCCATACCGCCCTCACATCAGTGTGATTTCCATCAATGACGTGTTATGGCTCTGGGTAAGGAACAATGTTATATTGTTCAATAAACTTTTCACAGGATGCATATTTTTCATTGTTTTAGCAAAGTTTTCGCTACCTCTATACAGCAAACACCAGAATCGACAAGGTTTACATTAATTATAGTCAGTAGAATTAAAGGGAAGAGGCCATATAAAAGGCTGGGATCTACGTTTAGCAGACTCGGCACTGTGTTACTAGATATTGCCCACATTCCAGTAATTTTATTAAGTCCTCTTTAAACAGAAAATAAAGATGCAGAATTAATTGAAGAGAGTAGTAGGTCCATTATTTATTTTGAGCTCAGCGTTACATACAAACGAGGCATAGTCCAGAATATGTCTAATAATCACACAAGGAACACACATTTTTATCCAGTTTTCACAACTGATTATGTGATTGCCACACCTTCTCTACATACTGGTGTTTGAAATCTCAACCACTGTGTTCAACCATACATTATTCAATATATGCAAATTGAGATCTATCATTGTACAAATTGAAGCTTGACCCCAGTATATCCTATTGGAAGATTTTCCTGGGTTTTTTTTTTTTGTTGTTGTTGTTTTTGTTTTTAACAAAGATAATCTCAACTCATACCATCAAACACCTGCAAGATGATGTTGCAGGTCAGTATCACCCTGCTCTTATGGTAAGATAATGAACCTTGCTTAGCCACAGAACTCTCGAAGAGGCTTTCACGTCTTTTAAAAGCCGGGATCTTTACCAATACTTAGGAAGCTATTTCTCACGGGAACAGTCCAGAGTCATCTGCCGTAGACTTCCACAGAGGCCTTGAAACCACCTGCATCAGAGCCTCTGCTCTGCACTTACAGACCCACAAAGGCCTTAAGATACCCCAGAAACATTATTCCTCTTTATGCTTTCAAACACAGTCTTGCACCACTCTGCACCTGTTGCAGAGAGCTTCAAAGCCTATTATAATTAGATCACAGATCGCCTCATGAAAATACCTTTACCCCAAAACATTTTATTACCTCAGGTGGAACAGTGTGTATAGGCCTAGACCTCTTTAGATGTAACTTAGAACCGCCGGTGACCGCTGTATGCGTTTCTTTGGTTGTACAAGCTCCACTGAAGGACTCCATGAATAGTTGATGATGGAAGAGGGGTATATCAGATTCACCCCTTCTGCCTCCATGTGACAAATTAACACACTGCATAAACTTTTAGAAATAAATCAGTCTTTTAACAAATGGTAAACATTCTCTAGAAAAGATTATCTTGTAACAATTCATTGAGTATATGAACTGTTTTTGTGTCCTTATATCTATAAATGAAAAGTAATAAAACATTATAGATGATAAATAAATTACATAAAATGTATAAAAGTTCACAAATAAGAAAGTACCTGAGTCTGCACTTTTCTCCACAGATTCAAGAAACTCGTGAAAGTTGGAAGCTATAGAAACACATAGTACAGAATTATAGACTGACTGAGGTGTGAGCAGAAAGATCGCCATGATGTCCTTATATCTAAAGCACTCAAAGCATTGATGCTATGTAAATAAACTGTGATCCGATTGGTTCAATCTAAGTAAATAGATTCACCTACTTTGAAGTTAAAGTTTTTCTCAAAAGGTTAGAACTGGTTGACTATACTTTGCCGTGTTCTGTAATAGAAAATGTAAACATTTATATCTAAAATATTGCACGACAGAAATCAATTCAAGACTAACCTCTAATGACCGCTAGATGGGGGAAGATATCAAGTAATAAATGAGTCCAGATCCTCCTGCCCGACAATACGGTGAGACTCTGTTTTTACGTGTGATGGAAAATGATACGAAACTATGTATTATGTGATTCATATAAAATCACACTGATCCTTTTGTTCTTAAATTAATAATGCCGTTTGCACATTTATATCCGCCTGTTGCTGATTAAGTTGAACATGTATCAGGAACTGTTAACATCAAGGTCAACTTGACACACAACCCACACTGTTTGGAGTCAGTTTGGGTTGGTTTGTGGAAAAAACCAAGCTGAGAGCTGATTGGCTTATAGCCACAGCAACAAAGGAAAGAAGAGCTGCTTAAGAAAAGATGATTGGTTAAAGACAGCACAGGAGTAGTATAACTAGCCACGGTTTTGTATACTCGGGGCTCCCTACCTGAGGAGAGCCAAACATTTATTTTATTCTTTTTCTTATTAAATTACTCTCTTAATCACGTCTGACTTGCTGTTTGTTCAAAATTCCACAACATATGTCATTACTACGCCGCACAAAAAAGACCGCCATATTTGTAGTTCCACAATGTGAAAAGGCGTCATTTTCTATGCAAACGAATGAATAAACACCATGCCATGCCTTGCTGTATCCCCTCTTTGCACCGCTGGACAGACACACTCATGACACTGTACTCATCAAAAGCAGCACCAGAGACGCACTGAGTCATATCCCGCTACACACCTCTCAGGCCAGCTTGTTTGCACGTTTTGTCATAAAACTTAAAATGTCATTTGTTGCCATTATATATAAAATTACCTATTTAAAAAAACAAATAAATCAAAAAGTACTTGTGACTAGAGAAACACGTGGCTAATCACCTACAAGAAATAATGTCAGTGATGTTTGGGGCAGGTGTTTCAAACGTGCCCAGACTCTTGAGAAGCACCTAAACGCACACACAAGGGTGTCCGCTTCCCATAGTGCTGCAAATACTGCAGGAAGGGCTTTGGTGAAACAGGCCACATGGAGGAGCAGAAGACAATCCACACAACTGAAGAAGCCCGTAGCTGCCCAGTATGTCAGAATCCACATGGGAGAAGAACCCTGTAGCTGCCCAGTATGTCAGAAGCAAATTGTGCAGGTGGGTAATGAACCATATTTGTACCCATTCGTATGTTGGGAGCAAATCAGTTGAAGACTTGAACAGTATGTTAACAATCAGTTAAAATTACTGTTGATGACAAGAAAACAATGGCTAATATGTTCCTTCACAGCTATGTCATTGGTTGATCTATTTTTGTCAGATTTAGTGCTTGTTTGGGCAAGTGTGTTAAAGTCTTCCTTTGTTTTTGGTTTTGTTCCTTTTCATATAGTTGTTTATTCCTTTTTGTCTAGTGATGTCCATTATCCATTTAAAATCTGTCAAATTAAACAAATGTGAAACGAATTCCATAGTATTCAGATTTGATTGCAAAAGAGACCAACCACTCCCCGTATTTTGAATTTTGCATATACAGTATATGTGCAGTTCCAGCCTAGTCCATTGATCCAAAATCTGGCCCAGATGTATCTGTTGACTGCAAATTTGAATGATTTCTGTGCTCTGCAGCAAAGGAGTGTTTGGTTACTATCTGATGGATTAAAATAGGCTTGTTGGTAGCAAAGACATCACTAAAGTGTACAGAGCAAAGGTACTCCAGGACCAGGATGGGTAAGTAGCAGCTTGATCAGTGGAATCTTCTGTGAGACGTAACAGGATTTCGGTCTTAAATGTAATGTTAGATCAAGTGAAAAACTTTAGTGGATTGAAATACAGATAAATAAATCCACTAAAAGTGCATCTGCATCATTTGTTAAAAAGTTGTTCTGCTAGTTGTCTGATTTTGTTCCAGTAATCTAATGTTTCCTGGGACTAGGTGGTTCAAGATTATATTGGTGTTTGCTTTATTTCTGTGATTTTTTTAACCATAGTCTAATTGTTTATACTGTCTACCAAATGCAATACTGAGTAGTGAAACACTGACACAATCCCTTTTGGCATCGGACATTTGTAATAATTTCAATAATCTACAGTTGTAAATCAAGAGGGCAGCACCATTTTAAAGTCTAGTTTCCTTTCTCTCTCTCACTTTCTGGAATTTTTCCATCTGTGTTTTTATTAAATTTAAAGATGGAAAGGGTATTAAAACTCCCTTTAACTGACATCTCTTCCACTGAACTTGTAGAGAAAGTGATGATATGAAGATGATTATGTTTATCGCTTTCACTCAGAGATCATTGTCTGAGGGTCATGTTGTACAGTTCACGATGCCCCGGGTTGCAATCAGGAGGTTTAACAGTGGTGTGCCAAACAGTTGTCTGTGGTGTTCTATATGATCATCACAGAACATCACACATAACTGGTCAAATTGTATCTCCAGTAGGATATTTGTGTATTATACTATATATTAGCAGCATAACTTTATGATGCAATTAAAAACCCCATCCCCCTGAATACCAATCATATTACATATCTGGGTATTAAATTCTCTTCCCAGTTGTCTGTTATTCAAAAATAAATAGTCATCCAATTATTAAAACAATAAGCGACGAACTTCATTGATGGACAAATTTGCCCCTTATGCTCTTTGGACAAACTGCAATAATTAAAATGAGAATATTACCTAAACGAAATTATTTGTTTTCAATTATTCCAGCGCCACCAACCTGTCTAAAATCTTTGGACAACATCATAACTTGATTCTACTGGAAAAATAAATCACATAGAATCAAACTCACAACATTACAGAACTGTAGTTGATTATTGCAAGTCAACTATAATATGGTATAAAATGGATAAAACTTAGTATATCAGACAGAATATGGATAGACATATAGCAAACATTTTGCAAAGATCTAAAAGTCAGACTTACCATTTATCAGTCAAATCAATTAAAGAACATTCATGATCAACAATTTGTGGGTGGCCATGATACTAACAGCCTGGTGGAAATTTCACAAGATATCAAACTCCAGACTCACATAAACATAACACTGCTTTCATGTCACTTCCACAAGTAGCCCAAACATAAGATATAGAAAGCAGGTAAGAGCAACTATCAGTTCAGAGACATTAAACTCACCTGCATCCATATCAGTATTATAAACATTCCTAATACAAAAAAACTATCACATAAGATATACAAACTAATAATGAAATCAAATCGCATAATTACTCTCCCATCGAGACAATGGGAGGAAGATTTATTACTAGCTCCCGACGCCACAGTTTGGATTAAAATGTGTAATAATAATTACCACATGACAGCAACACTAACCTACAATGCATTCAGTACAAAATAATACATAGATTACATTATACTACACATTGGATGTTTAAAATTGGTTTCACAAGCTCAGCAATCTGTACATACTTTACTCCAAAGACAGCTGACGATTACATTCACATCGTGTGGCAGAGCACACCTATCAAGCAATTTTGGCAATAAGTAATCACACACATGTCCCATGATTTAAATAACCCTATCCATCCAACACCATCTTTATGTCTCCTAGGAGACATGTCATCAACCAATGTGACAATAGAAAAAAAACAGGATAATATATATATAACATTATTAATTGCAAATACAAACATACTCATGAATTGGAAAACAAAAAATAATATTAGTGTCACCGAATGGAAAAATCTATTGATAGACTACATATCAATGGAAAAAAATCTCAGAATGAATCAATAAGAACCAATAACCTAGACTGGACGCCTTTGATAAAAAGTTTACAGAGCTAATCCATAAATGATAAATATCCCAATCTAGTACGTGTACATATACAGTGCACTCGCACATAGCCTCTCTCTCTCTCTCTCTCTCACACACACACACAGGCAGACGCACACAAGCAGTCACACACGAACACACACACACACACACACACACACACACACACACACACACACACACACACACACACACACACATTCCCGTAATGGTGCAGGTGGCAAATACTTAAAATACTCTATCTGCATTTCCCGTTTGTCTGTTTCGTCTCTGTTCGTCTTATTTTTCCTCTCTCCCCTATTCCCGTTTCCCCCACGTTATTTATGTCTGTTCATACGTTTTATACACCCGATATAGTTGGACACAGTGAGAAGTTAGAAATAAATAATGAATAAATAATAAAGTTCTAAAGGTCCTCCGATGGGCGGAAATCAATTGATATATTTATTTCTCCAGATTTCTAACTCGGAGAGAAAAAGACGTCCTTTTACAAATCGCACCTCGTTGTGGAACTCTACTAAGGTTTACAATCCAGGCGATGATTTTTAACCTCAAAGAACATAGGCCTGCTCCAAGGCAAACTGATTTCATCCCATTAATTAACTTTAATGCGATGTTTTTTGCCGAGCATTAGGCTAAAGAAAATGAATGTTGCTGCGTTTATCAAACTAAAAGTATTTATTCTGAGCCATGCGGTAAATGATTCAGTGTGAGCAGCATATGGACGATTTTTGGAAAATGCTGTGACTAGGTAATATTTTGAAATATAAGGCGTTGTTAAAGCCTCTCATTCACGCTATTAACGTTATAAGTTAAAATAATTGAATAATTCATAAATAAATAAATAGCGTTTGTATAATATTTAAAAATAAACATTTACGTAAAAGCACTCTTACGTAACAACCAAGTTGTCATGTATTTGAATCTAAAGCTAAAGTGTTGCTTTGATCGCTTTGGTCGGTCGACACTTGCCTGGCTCTGTTGAATTGCTGTTTCAAACTGTTTTATAATTCGTGCAGTTAGATCATTTGGTTAAATCATTTACGATTTTATTTTATTCATTTACTACTTTCGACTACGATTTCCAGAAAGGTTGACCGACGATCCTCACGAAAATGAATCCAAGTGCTCCAAGTTCGCCGATGACTTCGTTGTACGTGGGTGACCTTCATCCAGACGTTACCGAGGCCATGCTATACGAGAAATTCAGTCCTGCTGGCGCAATAGTCTCCGTACGGATTTGCAGGGACGCGATGACCCTCCGCTCACTTGGATACGCATACGTGAACTTTCAGCAGCAGGCAGATGCTGAGCGTGCTTTGGACACTATGAACTTTAACATCATCAAAGGCAGACCTGTGCGAATTATGTGGTCCCAGAGAGACCCCTCTCTGAGGAAGAGTGGAGTTGGCAACATCTTCATCAAGAACCTTGACAAGTCTATTGACAGCGAAGCTCTTTACGACACATTCTCTGCCTTTGGGAACATCCTTTCCAGCAAGGTGGTGTGTGACGAGAATGGCTCTAAGGGCTACGGCTTTGTGCACTTTGAGAACCGTGAGGCTGCGGAGAGAGCAATTGAGAGACTTAATGGCATGTTGCTCAATGACCGCAAAGTGTTCATTGGCCACTTCAAGTCTCGCAAGGAGCGAGAGGCTGAGATGGGGGCCAGGGCCAAAAAGTTCACCAATGTGTACGTCAAGAACTTTGGAGAGGACATGGACGACGACAAGCTGAAGGAGATCTTCAGCAAGTTTGGCCAAACGCTGAGCACTCGCGTCATGACCGACGAGAGCGGCAAGTCCAAGGGCTTTGGCTTTGTGAACTACGAGAGGCACGAGGATGCCCAGAGGGCTGTGGATGAGATAAATGGGAAGGAGCTGAATGGGAAGAAGGTGTATGTGGGTTATGCCCAGAAGAAAGGCGAGAGGCAGACAGGGCTGAAACGAAAGTTTGAGCAGATGAAGCAGGACGGTATAACTCGCTACCAGGGAGACAACCTGTACGTCAAGAACCTAGACGACGGTCTGGACGACGCGCGTCTACGTAAGGAGTTCTCTCCGTTCGGGACCATCACAAGTGCCAAGGTGATGATGGAGGGCGGCCGCTCCAAAGGGTTCGGCTTCGTGTGTTTCTCCTCGCCGGAGGAGGCCGCCACGGCCATGACGGAGATGAATAGGCGCGTTGTAGGCACCAAGCCGCTGTACGTGGCTCTGGCGCAGCGCAAGGAGGAGCGGCAGGCCCACCTCTCCAACAAGTACATGAAGCGCACGGCCAGCGTGAGTGCCTTGCCCAACCTCGTGCTCAACCCCTACCAGCCTGCCCCGCCCTCCGGCTACAACATGGAAGCCATTCCACAAGCTCAGAACTGGCCTGCCTACTGCGCAAGCAGCAAGCTGGCACAACTCCTCCCCAGCCCTTGCTGGGCCATGCAGTGCGTCCACCCACAGCAAGTCCAGGATATGCCGAGTGCCATCGGTCCAGCCGCATCCTGCCCGCAGGCCTTCAGCGCCATCCGACCAACCACCGCCTGCCAGGTCCCACGCACGATGGCCTATCAGACCATGGCATCTGAGGCTCCGGGGACAGGGATGGCCAGCGCGGAAGCTGCCAACAAGGCGTCGCTGGTGAGAGCAGTACCACAGTACAAAACCACCTCAGGCGTTCACAGCCCACAGCAACACCTGGGCACACAGCCCTTAGATATAAATGTCGAACTTACCATTTATCAGTCAAATCAATTATAAAACATTTATGTTTCTCAACCCACAGCAGCACCTGGGGGCAGAGCTCCAGGTGCCCGTGCAGCTGGCTGCGGTCCATGTGCAGGGTCAGGAACCTCTCAGTGCCTCCATGCTGGCTGCTGCACCTCCACAGGAGCAGAAGCAGATACTGGGTGAGCGTCTGTTTCCCCTGATCCAGAACATGCAGCCCACCCTTGCAGGGAAGATCACGGGTCTGTTCCTGGAACTGGACAACTCGGAGCTACTGCATATGCTGGAGTCTCCTGAGTCTCTGCACCCTAAGGTGGATGAGGCAGTCGCTGTGCTCCAGGACCAGTGCGCGCAGGAAGCCGCTCAAAAACTTTAACCAGTGCTGCGCTTCTGGCTGTCTAATGGAAGAATAAGCAGTAAAAAAAATTAACATTTTAACTGAAAAAAATAAACATTGAAACTGAAATGCATTGAACATTGAAATATTTTTGCCATGTCTGTAGACATCAAGCCTGTAAGGGTTGGCACCAGGCCGAGGCCCCCTCGACCAGAGGGAGGCGTCGAGTCAACCACGCCACTGATCAGGATCAACACCCAACAGCTGGGCTAGACCTTATATAAGCCCAGTGACCCAATCATTCAGTGCTGGGTTTTTGATAAAGTTTTGAGCCAAGCTCCTAGCCGGTAACTCTGGGTATTGAGGTCTGTGAGCCCTTGTGCTATGCCTCTTTTCTGTTCTGCGAGGGTGTCAGTGTTTTTACACGTCCCCTCCCTTCTCCAGTTTTCCCCTCTCGAGTCTGTCTCTCTCCTGAGGCTTCCCTTAGCCATTCAAGTTTCTCCCCGTTTTCTGGTTTTGTTTGGGAGCTTTTAGTTCGAGTTTTCCCCAGTGCATCGGGGTTGCCATTTCTTTCCGTGGCGTTCTTTGTTCTCCCCTTTTCCACGCTCACCGAGGTGTTTCGTTTTTTCCTCTTGTTTTGCTTGATCCAAGCTCTAACTGTTCTGCACACGAGCCCACCATTGTTAGAGTGTGGCTGCTTACCCAGTAAGCTATTGGTGTCCTCACCTAGCTGACCTGGATTCAAAACCACCTTACAAAGTCCAGGCCTTGGTTATTCTAAGCTTAAAATGAAAACGACAGAAAAAGGTAAAATCATTTCAAGTTTGGTTTATTTGTCGCATACATAGTCATACACAGTATAACTCACAGTGAAATGGTTGAGTGCTCTGTCCAATCTGAGGAAAAAGAAAAACAGGGGTGCATAGAGAAATATATTCTATATATATACAAAAATATATTAATAGTGCATGTACAATATATATATATATATATATATAATGTTTATATGTACAATGTATATATGGATATTTATATATGTATGTACAGAATGTACAGTCCCATCTTGCAATTGGCATATTTACAGTTATATGTTACATGGTGGTAATTGAACATATTACAGTTATATTGAACATATTACAGTTATTTCTATTACATATTACAGATTTTGACATGAACAGCTGATCATTTTTTTGTTTTTATTCCTCTTAAAGTTTGAATGTTCAGATTGTCAGTTCTTACAGGTCATAGCTGATCATTAGATAAGTGTATTGGGTTGCATTAATATAAATGTAAAGATCAAAAAAACAAAACCCCACAGTGTAGCTTAAAATAGAGAATAATTCTGTAATATTCCTTTATGTACAACACAATTTCAAATGACCTTATTAACAAACCAGTAAAGACAGGACGAGAAGCAAAGGTCACTTACACGTATTAAATCTTGAAGCAAACAAACTGCAGCTGCAAGTGCCACACTGCCATCCAGTTCCACTCTCTGGTCTGGCGACGGTCATATTACAGGAGCAACGAGAGGCTGCCAACAGTTTCTTTTAGCTTGTCTACTGAGACGGTGAAACTGGCCAACCAGGTGAAAAGCATTGTGAAGGAGAAACGACTTCGACTGCCGACGTGGGAAAGTAGCAGTCAGAGCAGGTCTATTGGAGCAGTGCGATGGACTCTGCCCAACAATGGGCTGCAAGCCCACATCTCTGCACATAGCAACAGTATGTGGTTCCTAGGTGCCCAGTCGGCTAGTTTTAAAGTTCAATTCAAATATTAAATAAAAATGCAGACTTCAGAATTGGTTAAATAGCATAACTGTGCACGTACTTTATTGTAGGTTAACATTAACACGCATTATTGAGGCACCCTCTGGAGAATGTCTAAAAATCAGAGAACCCACATTTTCATACATTTTTCAGTAGTGGTTATGTATTCACCCCACATTCCTTTACATATTTGCGTTTGTCTTCACGTCCATTGCATCCAAACCATACATTTGTCAATATATGCAAAGTAATATAAAACACCCACACCAGTTGGAACCTGTTAACACCACATTCCAAGAGATTTCTCTTGACCTTATCCTAAAGAGATGGTCCTGAGCCTGATGGAAATAATATCTCATACTTGGGAGGACATGGACGACAACAAGCTAAATGAGATCTTCAGCAAGTTCGGCCCAACGCTGAGCCGTCGCGTCATGACAGACGAGAGCGGCAAGTCCAAGGGCTTTGGCTTTGTGAGCTTCGAGAGGCACGAGGATGCCAAAAGGGCTGTGGATGAGATGAACGGGAAGAAGTTGAATGGGAAGCAGCTGTATGTGGCTCGTGCCCAGAAGAAAGGCGAGAGGCAGACAGAGCTCAAACGCAAGTTTGAGCAGATGAAGCAGGACGGCACGACTCGCTACCAGGGAGTGAACCTGTACGTTAAAAACCTAGACGACAGTCTGGACGACGAGCGTCTGCGTAAAGAGTTCTCTCTATTCGGGACAATCACGAGTGCCAAGGTGATGACGGAGGGCGGCCGCTCCAAAGGGTTCGGCTTTGTGTGTTTCTCCTCGCCGGAGGAGGCCACCGAGGCAATGAAGGAGATGAACGGGTGCATCGTAGGCACCAAGCCGCTGTACGTGGCCCTGGCGCAGCGCAAGGAGGAGCGGCAGGCCCACCTCACCCACCAGTACATGCAGCGCATGGCCAGCGTGAGTGCCGTGCGCAACCCAGTGCTCAACCCCTACCAGCCCGCCCCGCCCTCCGGCTACTTCATGATGGCCATTCCACAGGCTCAGAACTGGGCTACCTGCTACCCGAGCAGGCAACTGGCACAGCTCCACCCCAGCACCCGCTGGGCTACGCACAGCATTCAGCCACAGCATTTCCAATACATGCCGAGTACCATCAGGCCCGCTGCAGACCAATCTCTGGGCCAGGAACCTCTCACTGCCTCCGTGCTGGATCTGGAACCTCCGCAGGAGCAGAAGCAGATGTTGGGTGATCGATGGTCTGTTTCCCGTGATCCAGAACATGCACCCCAACCTTGCAGGGACGGGTTTGCTCCTGGAGATCGACAACTTGGAGCTTCCGCTTATGCTGGCTGAAAAAATAAAAACGCATTAAATATTGAAATATTTTTGCCTGGTCCATAGACTCCAGTTTCAGGCCTTGATTACAGTAAACTAAAACAACATGTAAAAAGGCTAAATGATTGACACGTGTACAGTCGGTGACTCCTTTCTTTTTGTTCCTCTTACTGTTCGAATGCTCAGAATGTCAGTTTTTGCAGTTGACAGCTGAGCATTAGGCATGTGTATTGGATTGTATTAATAATACAATTGAGGATTCATTGCTGTTCAGGGACCCAGCAGTGGTAACTTGGCAGTGGTAGGGCTTGAACTAGCAACATTCTGATTACTAGTCAAGTAACCTCTGAATAGTATTATTATGATTAATATTATTAATATATCTTACACTGAGGTCTGCTGAAGCTTACCCAGGATCCTTTGCAGCAGCCTGCCATATACACAAATCATTACGAAAGGACACAGAATCTCTAAACTCCCTTGTTTTATGTTATTAGTTTGTCTAATTCAATGTTAAAGCACTTTCCCCTGTAAACACTCTTTTTATGACCTCATTTCACCGTTTCATGACTTTATGCCACGAACCAACCAACTATTCTTTTATACAACTCTTTTCAAACACTTCAACCATTGTGGGTAATTACACTATTATACACCTGTAATTCTTGTTATGCTATTTATTTTATTGGTACTGTCGATACATCGATGTTAGGAGAAATACCTCATGAATACTTTAAATGAATCCTTAAAATGACACCTATTCCATTTACTAATGCTAAGCTTGCTACAGTCTGAACTTCTAGCAAGTCAAGAGAAGTCTCATGCAGTTTCTGTATTTTCTATAATTGCATAATATATGGATGGTTTTAAACTCAATAACATACGCACTTGCAAAATATTTGAATATAAAGGAACAAAAATAAATTAACATAACCACATACCTAAACATCATCTGGTACCATCACCCCATCACCCCTCAATGCAGTATGAGGATGGTCAGATTGTTGTATTTACTAATAGTTACCACTAGTATTAAAATAACAGTAAGCCCAAACTGTTCGACTATGTCCTCTTAAACAAACCTGTGATTTTTTAAATATTTGGACCACATCCTCCTGCAGAATAAAACAATCAGGAAATACAGTTGAGTTGGCCCATACCGCCCTCACATCAGTGTGATTTCCATCAATGACGTGTTATGGCTCTGGGTAAGGAACAATGTTATATTGTTCAATAAACTTTTCACAGGATGCATATTTTTCATTGTTTTAGCAAAGTTTTCGCTACCTCTATACAGCAAACACCAGAATCGACAAGGTTTACATTAATTATAGTCAGTAGAATTAAAGGGAAGAGGCCATATAAAAGGCTGGGATCTACGTTTAGCAGACTCGGCACTGTGTTACTAGATATTGCCCACATTCCAGTAATTTTATTAAGTCCTCTTTAAACAGAAAATAAAGATGCAGAATTAATTGAAGAGAGTAGTAGGTCCATTATTTATTTTGAGCTCAGCGTTACACACAAACGAGGCATAGTCCAGAATATGTCTAATAATCACACAAGGAACACACATTTTTATCCAGTTTTCACAACTGATTATGTGATTGCCACACCTTCTCTACATACTGGTGTTTGAAATCTCAACCACTGTGTTCAACCATACATTATTCAATATATGCAAATTGAGATCTATCATTGTACAAATTGAAGCTTGACCCCAGTATATCCTATTGGAAGATTTTCCTGGGTTTTTTTTTTTTGTTGTTG
Organism: Electrophorus electricus; assembly: GCF_041902795.1. Lineage (NCBI taxonomy): Eukaryota > Metazoa > Chordata > Actinopteri > Gymnotiformes > Gymnotidae > Electrophorus > Electrophorus electricus. The sequence goes on from NW_027658401.1 coordinate 109,972, forward strand.
TTGTTTTTGTTTTTAACAAAGATAATCTCAACTCATACCATCAAACACCTGCAAGATGATGTTGCAGGTCAGTATCACCCTGCTCTTATGGTAAGATAATGAACCTTGCTTAGCCACAGAACTCTCGAAGAGGCTTTCACGTCTTTTAAAAGCCGGGATCTTTACCAATACTTAGGAAGCTATTTCTCACGGGAACAGTCCAGAGTCATCTGCCGTAGACTTCCACAGAGGCCTTGAAACCACCTGCATCAGAGCCTCTGCTCTGCACTTACAGACCCACAAAGGCCTTAAGATACCCCAGAAACATTATTCCTCTTTATGCTTTCAAACACAGTCTTGCACCACTCTGCACCTGTTGCAGAGAGCTTCAAAGCCTATTATAATTAGATCACAGATCGCCTCATGAAAATACCTTTACCCCAAAACATTTTATTACCTCAGGTGGAACAGTGTGTATAGGCCTAGACCTCTTTAGATGTAACTTAGAACCGCCGGTGACCGCTGTATGCGTTTCTTTGGTTGTACAAGCTCTACTGGAGGACTCGATGAATAGTTGATGATGGAAGAGGGGTATATCAGATTCACCCCTTCTGCCTCCATGTGACAAATTAACACACTGCATAAACTTTTAGAAATAAATCAGTCTTTTAACAAATGGTAAACATTCTCTAGAAAAGATTATCTTGTAACAATTCATTGAGTATATGAACTGTTTTTGTGTCCTTATATCTATAAATGAAAAGTAATAAAACATTATAGATGATAAATAAATTACATAAAATGTATAAAAGTTCACAAATAAGAAAGTACCTGAGTCTGCACTTTTCTCCAGATTCAAGAAACTCGTGAAAGTTGGAAGCTATAGAAACACATAGTACAGAATTATAGACTGACTGAGGTGTGAGCAGAAAGATCGCCATGATGTCCTTATATCTAAAGCACTCAAAGCATTGATGTTATGTAAATAAACTGTGATCCGATTGGTTCAATCTAAGTAAATAGATTCACCTACTTTGAAGTTAAAGTTTTTCTCAAAAGGTTAGAACTGGTTGACTATACTTTGCCGTGTTCTGTAATAGAAAATGCAAACATTTATATCTAAAATATTGCACGACAGAAATCAATTCAAGACTAACCTCTAATGACCGCTAGATGGGGGAAGATATTAAGTAATAAATGAGTCCAGATCCTCCTGCCCGACAATACGGTGAGACTCTGTTTTTACGTGTGATGGAAAATGATACGAAACTATGTATTATGTGATTCATATAAAATCACACTGATCCTTTTGTTCTTAAATTAATAATGCTGTTTGCACATTTGTATCCGCCTGTTGCTGATTAAGTTGAACATGTATCAGGAACTGTTAACATCAAGGTCAACTTGACACACAACCCACACTGTTTGGAGTCAGTTTGGGTTGGTTTGTGGAAAAAACCAAGCTGAGAGCTGATTGGCTTATAGCCACAGCAACAAAGGAAAGAAGAGCTGCTTAAGAAAAGATGATTGGTTAAAGACAGCACAGGAGTAGTATAACTAGCCACGGTTTTGTATACTCGGGGCTCCCTACCTGAGGAGAGCCAAACATTTATTTTATTCTTTTTCTTATTAAATTACTCTCTTAATCACGTCTGACTTGCTGTTTGTTCAAAATTCCACAACATATGTCATTACTACGCCGCACAAAAAAGACCGCCATATTTGTACTTCCACAATGTGAAAAGGCGTCATTTTCTATGCAAACGAATGAATAAACACCATGCCATGCCTTGCTGTATCCCCTCTTTGCACCGCTGGACAGACACACTCATGACACTGTACTCATCAAAAGCAGCACCAGAGACGCAGTGAGTCATATCCCGCTACACACCTCTCAGGCCAGCTTGTTTGCACGTTTTGTCATAAAACTCAAAATGTCATTTGTTGCCATTATATATAAAATTACCTATTTAAAAAAAACAAATAAATCAAAAAGTACTTGTGGCTAGAGAGACACGTGGCTAATCACCTACAAGAAATAATGTCAGTGATGTTTGGGGCAGGTGTTTCAAACTTGCCCAGACTCTTGAGAAGCACCTAAACGCTCACACAAGGGTGTCCGCTTGCCATAGTGCTGCAAATACTGCAGGAAGGGCTTTGGTGAAACAGGCCACATGGAGGAGCAGAAGACAATCCACACAACTGAAGAAGCCCATAGCTGCCCAGTATGTCAGAATCCACACGCGAGAAGAACCCTGTAGCTGCCCAGTATGTCAGAAGCAATTTGTGCAGCTGGGTAATGAACCATATTTGTACCCATTCGTATGTTGGGAGCAAATCAGTTGAAGACTTGAACAGTATGTTAACAATCAGTTAAAATTACTGTTGATGACAAGAAAACAATGGCTAATATGTTCCTTCACAGCTATGTCATTGGTTGATCTATTTTTGTCAGATTTAGTGCTTGTTTGGGCAAGTGTGTTAAAGTCTTCCTTTGTTTTTGGTTTTGTTCCTTTTCATATAGTTGTTTATTCCTTTTTGTCTAGTGATGTCCATTATCCATTTAAAATCTGTCAAATTAAACAAATGTGAAACGAATTCCATAGTATTCAGATTTGATTGCAAAAGAGACCAACCACTCCCCGTATTTTGAATTTTGCATATACAGTATATGTGCAGTTCCAGCCTAGTCCACTGATCCAAAATCTGGCCCAGATGTATCTGTTGACTGCAAATTTGAATGATTTCTGTGCTCTGCAGCAAAGGAGCGTTTGGTTACTATCTGATGGATTAAAATAGGCTTGTTGGTAGCAAAGACATCACTAAAGTGTACAGAGCAAAGGTACTCCAGGACCAGGATGGGTAAGTAGCAGCTTGATCAGTGGAATCTTCTGTGAGACGTAACAGGACGTCGGTCTTAAATGTAATGTTAGATCAAATGAAAAACTTTAGTGGATTGAAATACAGATAAATAAATCCACTAAAAGTGCATCTGCATCATTGGTTAAAAAGTTGTTCTGCTAGTTGTCTGATTTTGTTCCAGTAATCTAATGTTTCCTGGCACTAGGTGGTTCAAGATTATATTGGTGTTTGCTTTATTTCTGTTTTTTTTAACCATAGTCTGCTTGTTTATACTGTCTAACAAATGCAATACTGAGTAGTGAAACACTGACACAATCCCTTTTGGAAGTCAGACATTTGTAATAATTTCAATAATCTACAGTTGTAAGTCAAGAGGGCAGCACCATTTTAAAGTCTAGTTTCCTTTCTCTGTCTCACTTTCTGGAATTTTTCCGTCTGTGTTTTTATTAAAGTTAAAAATGGATAGGGTATTAAAACTCCCTTTCACTGACGTCTCTTCCACTGAACTTGTAGAGAAAGTGATGATATGAAGATGATTATGTTTATCACATTCACTCAGAGATCATTGTCTGAGGGTCATGTTGTACAGTTCACGATGCCCCGGGTTGCAATCAGGAGGTTTAACAGTGATGTGCCAAACAGTTGTCTGTGGTGTTCTATATGATCTAAAAGTCAGACTTACCATTTATCAGTCAAATCAATTAAAGAACATTCATGATCAACAATTTGTGGGTGGCCATGATACTAACAGCGTGGTGGAAATTCCACAAGATATCAAACTCCACACTAACATAAACATAACACTGCTTTCATGTCACTTCCACAAGTAGCCCAAACATAAGATATAGAAAGCAGGTAAGAGCGGAGCAGTCAATGTGCCTAATATGACTGCAAAAGCCTGGCAGGACAGGAGGTATTCCTGCTTCTGCTAATCAGCAAAAGGAAGCTCCTGGCAAAGTGACGTGGACTGCAAAAAAATCACCAGGAAGGTCAAGCTACAAATGCCAGAGAGGAGCAGGGAGCACCAAAAGTTCCATAGCATCCTGCGGAAAGAGTACCACATAAGCATGGAAACAGTACAGCAACCCATGGTATGAGCATGGACAGATGAGGAAGAGCTGCTAGAACAGTACGTCCCCAATAAGCAGGCAGGATGTGGATCCGTCTCACTATTTCATCGGCAGAAATGCAGGAGCAGGTGATAATACTCCTGGGCCCAGCACTCTTCAACCTGGGTACTTTAAGGAGAACACGGCAGCCTCCCAAAAGTGATACAAAGTCCCAAAATGGCTATTACCTGTGCTGAGTAACAGTATGAAGGACAAATCTACCCCTGTCCAAAGTTTAATTGATTTAACTGAATGCCAACTATACTACCACCATCAATCTGTGTAAGGTGTACTTGCAAGTGCCTTTAGCACCAAAAGCAAAAGAACTCAGTGTTTTCAACACATTTCATCCAAGCATCATCATGTGAAATGTTGTTCTTTTCGGAAATTCTTCATCTAAATATGGTTGTGTTGCTAATGAGATCATATTATTTGTTACTCTTTAAACCTTATTATTCCTTTAAGATTCAAAGTCTACTGTGTTAGGAAACCTATGTGAGAATATAAAATCAGCAGTTTCTGCATGCTTGTGTGATGAATACAGAAAGTGATCTCTTATACCTGCGGAATTAAGGCTTCAAATGTCTTGGTGTTCAGACGATATGGAGAGGCTCTGGGAATCTGGAAGGATAAACGTTTGTTTCATTTTCAGGGACTGTTGATCATTTATTTGTCCATTCATTTATTACACTATTAAGGGATTATTAATGTGCACTGGGAGAACAGTATAAAGTTATCAGTCTTCTTTATCAGTCTTCTAACTAAACAGCCTGGTCTTGTAAGGTAACCACATGCACACCTTTCCCTCAGTGATGGCAAGGAGTGGTTTAAACTCACCATGTCATCTGTGATTCTGAGTGTGAGTGCTCCTGCATTTTTCTACACAAAGCCTGCTGAGTTGGCAGTGAAGGCAGAGATGCCCATATACAGCATGTTGCTTTCATCAGGTGGCAGTGAAAATGGTGTCGGGGCAAAAGCGGGTTTCTTGTGCACTCCAATGTTGTAAAACTCCCCCTATATAGAGAGCAATGCAGAGATTAACTTATTCTTTTACAGCTCCTGGGTCTTGATTCTTCGTTCAGATTAAACTGTTTTATCAGTGTAACCTTTGTGTAACCTTTTTTTCCTACAAAAGCCCAACAGTGCTTTCTGGATACACTTAGGCACAGTTTTGCAAGTGCTCCTGTTATTCCCTGTTAATTCAGATCTTTGGCTCAGAAAGGCTTTCTTATGATCATTATGGTCATTATTCTTATGCTTTGACAACTTGTGCCTTTTTTAACTTGTGCCTGAAAACCCCTTTACCTATGCCAATGATAAAACACTGATGAACTCCTGCAAACAAGTTGTAGTTTATTAATTAGTGCATTAATCTTAGTTTGGGATCTTTAATGACCATCTTAATCTGTGTATATTATTTGATTGTTGGTTCTTTCCTAGCTGAATGTAACTTCCTCTCACAGTAGTGTACAACTTCCAAGCTTATCAAAGGATAGTGTTGTAGTCAGGACCATTAAAAAATCATTCAAGCAAAGACCAAGATTTTGTAGTGTTTGAATATGAGACAAGAATGAGACTTATTTAACAATGATTTTACTTTAATTATACCACTCACTGATAATGTATTGTAAATTGTCATTGTCATAAATAATTGTCATTATAAAGGCAGCTGAATATAAACAAATATAAAGCAAAAAGGTTCATATGGTCATTTTTATTATTAAATGAAAACATAGTAATACTTAAATAATTGCTATCTGCCCTTGGGTCAATCATGGAAAGGATTAATTAGATGTGTTCTGTAATGTGTTAAATCCTCTCGATAAATGCATAGCTTTAGCTATATCATAAAACATATGATGAGTCCTTTTCTCATTATTACTTGTGTACAACAAAAGTTTGTGTGACAAGCAGCAACATGTATATTTGCCAATTTATGAAAACGGGAGTATGCGCAGTGGGAGAGTAAATATCTTTTAAAATGACTCTCAATTAATGGCAATGCATTTACAATAAGTCTCTTGCCACAATAACAACACTGTCTGGATTTGCCATCAGCTGGTTGATTGCAGCATTGTGCAGCCTGCAGCCTAGCATTTGTTTGCAGGGGAACATACACTGCCATAATTATTACCATAATGAATTTTTTAAGGAGAAAGAATAGTCTGTACATTAATGTTAAAAATTCCAGATCCAGATAGCAGTGTTTATGTATGTCAGTGGCTGTGCACCAGTACTTGTGAATGTACACACACAAACCTCACCCTTTGGGTCTTCCCCAAGTCCCCTGTCCTGTTCACACTACTAGCTAAGAGCAACCAGCTAACTTGATAGCAGTGTGACTCAATAATAATAATAATAATAATAATAGTAATAATAATAATAATAATAATAATATGGCGCTTCCATGCACATCAGCAAGCAAATAGGAACACTAGCACTTGCATGAAATTAAGCATATTAGCATTTCAGAAGGCAGATTATTTAGCCTGCTAAAATAGCAGGTGTGGCAGCAAATGTCTGTTCAAAACACTATGTCACAGGTATGAGTATCATGTATTTGATATAGTATGATTGTTCATGTTTGTAAATTTAAAGCTTACAAATGCTGTATTTACAGTGTATTGCAGGTTATTAAAATGTGGCAGTAATTATTAGGATATAGAGAATTGTAGTGTTTAAACAAATCATTATGTCAGAAGTATGTTTAGGGGAGAATACACCCTGACCCACCCAGAGTTAACACACACTTACCTTACATTATTGATCATAAACTTGAATAGCTACAATACTGTCTGCTAATCATGCAGTTTGAAGTTTGCAAAGTGTGTACCCAGACAAAATCTGTGTTAAAACTTTCCTTTAACACTGAGTCATACATGAGTCAGACATGATTCTGAATAAATGAATGAATGAAAAAATGAAAAGCCTTATTTCATTTCAAACTGCACTTCAGGAACACTGAGCTCAAGTTCTGAGGAAACTTCCCTGCATATTTTCAGGGGTTTTCTGCCTCACCATGCCTGAATCACCTCATAAGGAGCTTGATAATGAGGAGACAGGGTGACTGAGGCAGTGAACACTCCTCACTGAGCATACTGGCTTCCAAGAGCTGGAGCTGGGAAGACCTATAGGTCTGTGACACACACTCCCACCCAGTCCTGATACTAAGAAGGTGGAACCTACAGGCTAATATGCAGCTGCCTGTGCATCAATAGGCGTCTGGGGTGTCCATCACTCAGGGAGGCGTGGCTGAAGGCGTGGCCTTGCAGACTCTGAGAGCTGGCTGAGGTAATCTCTAAAGGAGAGAGTAGTCACCAATAATCATGGAAATGTAGCCATAACTGTACAGTATATTTCACAGCCATGTATATTACATATCACAGACCAGGCTTACCAGAATAAATATTCCACACATACAGCTCATATATATCTGTGTGTGTGTGTGTAAAAACATGCTCCTGTTTTAGTCTCAACACAGACAGATATACATGTAGGAGTAGCAAACTGAAGTAAGAGCTCACCTTCACCAGTACATAGTCTCCAGCTTTAACAGTGACAGGGTTGGTATCCGTGGGATAAGAAAGCAAATCCTTTCTTGGAAAAATAACCTTCACATTCCCATCATTCCGACCACAAAGATCTTGAGATGACTTCTTACTTTCCTGCAGAAAACAGACTCAGTCAAGCAAAAACAGCAGATAACATTTGTACAATATAAAAGGCTTGACTAAGCACTGTAGCAGACAGAAATTCTCTCCTGCTCTTACATTGCCTCCAGATACCATGCCACAACGTCTCACTAGTGTTATCCAAACCAAGGGTGGTTATTCCCACTGTTATGTAGATGGTCATAAAATTCTGTTATCAGTGTGTATATCGGTAGATCCAATCTCAGCATGACTGGTAGCGCATATTAACACACAAGTGGCAAACACCTTGTGGTAGTTTTCTGTGCATTCGCCAGGCATGTCCTCAAAAGAAGGACACTAACAAGAATCAAAATTAACTAAGACCCCAATCTTCAAACAGTTATTGATGGCAGGTAATACACTAAAGACCACAAGCACAGGGAAACCAGTCATTGGGATTTCCCGGTACCAAAGATGTGAACTGCTCTCAACACTTCAAAAATAACAAAAAGCTCAAAGCATCCAAAACAGACACAATGCTATGCCTAACCAGGGAAGGGTTTCAAATGAAAGGGCCACAGAAACCCATGCGGCAATCGCAAACTAACACCACAAACGGGAAAGTGACCATACAACTCAAATAGACTAAAATAGACCAAACAATGCCCTAAATACATAAACACATAAACTCTATTTGCCCTCCAGAAAAGAACAAAGCCAAAACCAAAATGAAATGCCAAAAGGTGCTAGGGCTGAGCTGATAGACAATGCCATTGTTCATCATCGTTGTCAGACAGACCTCATGATGTTGATCCAGCAGGTCTAAATAAGATAAGGGAGGAGAATTTACTGCAACTATTTATTTTCTTGCAGAAATCTAGTTAAATCGATATGCAAAACATGATGACCAAGACACACAGATGCAGCAATCCCAAATTATTAACAGCAGAAGTGCTCCAAACACAGTTGTAACACAGCATGGCTTCAACCCACTGCAGTACTCACTCCCTCCACTAGGACAAGCTGTTTGCTGTCGATGAAACTGGTGTTGACCTTAGCCGCATCTTCTCGGAATGTAAAGATAAGCTCCTCCAGGCGACAGCTTCTTCACCTCAGCTGGGATATCGTCCCCGAGACGGTGGTATGCCTGAGTTTTCTGTGGGTGTGGTACACACATCTTCATGTCAGAAGGTAAAGCCCAACTGGCAGCCACAAGACCCTTTCAATTCTCCAAATGATAATAGACAATGGTGAATTTCTTGATAGAACCATCACATGAACCAGGGAGAATGTCTATCAAAAAACAGTGTTAAACACAATGACAAAATAGGATCTCACCTTCCTCATGCTGTAGGCAAACAGGAAGGCTACATTATAGCCCACTTCCCTGATCAAAGAGACCGACTGCTGGTGGTCCTCCTCTGTTTCCCCACAGAAGCCTGTGATGAAGTCACTGCTCAGACTGACCCCTGTAAAAAGAAATTATACATAGATATTTATTCACACAAGACCTATTATAGCTACAATAATTTTATAATTACATACTGAATGTTTGGTAATGATAGGACACCTGGTATTATCTTTCGAATGTTTTCCACAAGCTCAAGGTAGGCTTCCCTAGTATACCTATGAAAACATCCCAGAGCATGATGACTTAAAGTGAGAACTAAGTTTTAACACATGAGACATCAAGAGATTTGAGATAAGCAGGCTAATCTCTACTGTGCTTGTGGTGAGTGCTGTCGTTCTAGGAGCGTTTCTCACCCACGCCTCATGGTCTGTAAGACTCTGCTGCTGCCGCTCTGAGCTGGCAAGTGGATCTGCTTACAGATGTTCCTCCGCTCTTGGATTAGCTATAACACCTTCAGGAAACATACTCACCCACCCCAGCACAGGTCAAACGAAAACAGCACAAATTGACTATGGCAGTCAAACCTTATTTCACATATCTGATAAGCATAAGGCTTTTTCAATCTGATAATCTATTAATGATCTCTTCTACTGCTCACATCCAAATTTGCGAATCCTAAATTATTATCCAATCTGCTGCTTAAAATGGCCTATGAGCAATATCTGCACATGAATTCAGACTATAAGAAACCGTTCAACTAAATACTTAAACTCTTTGAACATCCACTACACCACACAAGCCATAAACAGTCAGGGCCGGATTACCAATAGATTACCAGAGCAGGCAGTGACCTGTAGGCCCCACACCTTTTAGGGGCCATGCAACAAGGAATTAAAAAAAACAAACATATTAGGAGATAATTTGCAAGGGAGGCCCCAAGATTATGACTGCCTAGGGGCCTCCACAGGGTTTAATCTGCCACTGTAGGCAGTGTACATGTACATGCCCCTAAATGTAATTGGTAACATATTCCATTACATTACTCAAACGAGGAACATACTTTAAAAACTTTGGAATACGTCAACATTGTCCAAGACTATTTCAAATATAACTCACTTTAATTACATTTAAATTACATTTAACAGCATGTATTCTGTGTTCTGTATTTTGTCACCTGCAATGAAATACATTTTAAAAGTACCTTCCCCACACTAGTCATGGGTATCCCAACCAAAAACCACATGCTCACATCCATGACTCTGGGGTTTCTACCTCATCAGGAAAGTCTTTAGGATGTGGCCAGGTGAAGCGAATCCTTGTCAGGGTTTACGAGGGAGACGTGGTGTAGCAGGTCAGAGAATCGTAGGCCTCCTTGCTCATCACGGGAACACGGTGCTGAAACCACGGCTGAGGTGCGAACCAAGCTCCGAGTTGCTGGCCCCGTCCCCAGACACGTCTCTGTAGCTGTTCACGTTTTGACCCAGCAGGGTCACTTCCTTCACCCCCTATGGCCATGATCATTTCATATACTTAGTGTTCACATCTGGCCAAGTTTCACACACAGAAACTAGTAAAGCCAGACTGCACACATAGTCGCTGAAGGGAAGAAACCTGGTCAGACAGCATGCGCACTTCTTCAAGTATGGAGGACACAGGTCTGCTCCTATCCTTCCCCCAGGTAAACGGCACAATGCAGTAGCTGCACATGTTGTCACAGCCCCGCGTGATAGACCTACAGCAGTCAAAGAGGGACAAAATATACTGGATAATCCCACTGTAAGACAAGGTGCCACCAACAAGGCTTGCAGTACACAAGGTCTGTACTGTCAACAGCGTGAAAGGACTTTAAAAGTATCGACCCCCTGATATCAAACCATTGTTTGAAGTGCTACATCTAAAAGCATGAAGGAGCTGAAGATGAGCCACCACGGTGTTTGAAGTTTTATATCCCTTCATAAGTGTAGGAGGGTCAGTCATGTATAAATATTTAACCAAAAAATGCAGATTGACAAGTGTTCAGTAAAATGATAATAATAAACAACTGAACTATGAGCATTTGCTGTTTTTGGCTTTATTGTAGATGCAAGTCCCATGTTTCATCCAATATGGTAGCAAATGCCTTTAAATTATAGCTGACTTTTCTGTATTTTAATCTAACAGTTGCTGTTCAGATTAAATTCAGTGTATTAGAGTTGAATATGAAAACACCAAAAACTGTCTATACATGTTAACTTAAAAATTGAACTGTACATGTGAGACTGTTATTTTACTCTTTACCATCTTTACAAAATCACACAGTGCAAAGTTAATTTAAGAGTTAGTGTTTAGTAGGAACTCCTCCCTTATAAATCAGCCAGATATTATTATGGCACTCACACAAAGGCACTGTGTCCTGAATGGTGAATGGGCATGACATCAGCATATGCCTCTTCCAGGGAGAGCAGGACATTGCTGGTCCTCTGACCCCCATGGGCCAGTGCAAGGAGTCGGAGAAGATCTCTGTAGGCATCTGGCCCTGCTACAACATCCACCACCCTCTCCTTCTCCAGCAACTCAGTCTTCAGTCTCTCTGCCAAGCAACCTACAAGAGAGCAAGCACACATATGCGTATACGGGCACGTGAACCCACACACAAACATACATGCGCACATACGAACATTTCAGACTGAGAGATACATTTGAACGTGAATGAAGAACTATGGTGAAGTGAGAAGTTACCCAGGACTCCTATCTTTAATGGAGTGCTGCTCTTTAGACACTTCTTTTTCAGAACTGCTGGATGTTTGAGTCTGTTCCAGATGGTCTGCTCTGCCTTTTCCCTGTCACAATGATTTTTATTTTTTCCAACAGAAAATAGCATTACATCCAAGCAAAAAATGTCACTGAAGTCAAGGACTGCTGTCAAGTTGCACAAGATTGGCAACGTATAGATTCACTGTGTAAAATACAAACAGAAATAGGCTTTTCCTACCTTATGGAGCATGTGACAAGAAGCACCACATCTGCCTGTATAAAAAAAAAAAAAATTAGGAAAGATGAGAATGAAAGCTTTCAAATAAAGGAAGCGCTGTGTTTATCAAGGGTCAAAGGTCAAGGCATTGACACTTACCTCTGATAGTTCGTGGGTCCGAACATATCCACCCTTCTGAAGAATGGACCACGCAATTTCAGTGTCGTTGACGTTCATCTGACAGCCGTATGTTTCCAAATACACTGCAAGATGTAAACACCAAAATAAAATTGGCAACGACTACCGGCATACTGACACATGGGAATTAAAATCCTAAAGCCTGAACTATCATGGCAACAAATGCAGTTACATACCTTTCCGTAGCTGCGCCAGACCACTTTCTTCAGGAAGATACGATTCCTCATGTTCCTGTTGCGTCTCAGTTGAACTTTTGCCTGAAGAACTCTTAATGACGACAGCTTGGTCTTAAATGTGCTCACTCTCGTCTCATCAGTCTCATTAGTAGGAGTGCTAGATGGAGACACTGAGCAATAACCTCTGCATTTGTCGGCGAGTCGAGATAAACACTTTTGAACAGAAAACACTAGAAGTCTAAGCCTGCGGGCAGACATCATGTCTAAACGGGAGATTCGGCTACAAAGCCATGAACAAGACAAGAAACTCAATTTAACTTTAAAAGTAACGTTAGCTAAGGCTAAGTGCTAACTTAGCAATGGTGCTGTGGTTTGCGCAGAACAATTTTATATACAAAAGTATATTATCAGCGAGCTAACAAATCTGTACAAGCAGCCAATAAATATAAAAATATCTGTAGCTTAGTTAGGTAACCTAATAATTCAGCTGTAACATACACTCACGTATGACCCCACACGGTTAACATTGACATGCAGTTTTGTAATTTTCAAAATAACGGTTTCATTAAAACGTAACAGTGATACTCGTGTTTCAGTTCTAAGACAAGTAAACGGTGTAACTTGGGAGGGAGATCAATCGCAAAAATATCGATTTACGTTTTTTAATTCATATTTTTGTAATTAATATTTTTTAATTAATATTTTTTTAATTAATAGTTTTGTGAAATCTTATATTTAACATAAACGGCTACTTTTATTTTGCAAGTGTTTACTTGTTAGTCATAAGTAGTGTTTTGTGAGATGATTGTTCGTTTTCACACATGGCTCTCTGTCCCTCACCTACTCTGATCTAATGACGAATGCGTAATTTATTTTATAAGTGGACTTCACACTTCGTTCTGTTACCTAAGGGTCAGTACAACATACTCGTTTAAATGTGCTGATACAAAGATTGTGAAACAATTAATGTTTTTAATTAACTGATTAAAGTTTTACTCTGAATGAACACATTTTACGAATATATAGGAATGTTAACCTTATTACATTGTCTTTGATGAGGAAATGGGTATTTTGGATGTTTTAACCTTTTAAACATGTTTTAACCTTTTAAACTTTTAAATATTACCGTAAGGTTGTAAATACGTTCATTAATATTTTAGGTATTTTGATTATTCATTTTGCAATTTTGATTAAAAATAAATAAATAAATAAAATTAAAAATCAAGTTATTTAAACATGTCCAAGAATTGCTGTCCACTCTCTCATCTTTGGATAACCATCTTGGTAAAAATGCGACCTTTGACATCAGTGACCTCACAACTTTAAAAAAGGTCTATCTTCATTCGCCTAAAGGCATAAACTGCATGCTCCTATAGTATGTCAGTTCATTTGAATTTCTCACTTTGTCCCCATACTCAGATGAGTTAAAGCTAAAAATGTCCACCCCATTGTGATGAAATATTGAGTTAATAAACATTATTTTAGAATATCAAAATATATGTTTGAAATGCTAACTTTAGCTAAAATTGTCCACCTGCTGACATGACAGTTGCACAATACAGTGAACATATACTTGCATATACCTTCTTTGCTGTTTTCTTGTTGTTTTGTTTTAAGTAATATTTCCTAATAACTATTAAACTATTGATGTTCAGCTACGACAGGAGCTGAAGTAGCAAAGAGGAAAAGGTCCAGGTGAGATGCAGACCCTTGGAGGAAAGAGACAATTACCTGTGAAATTAGAGAGAGAGAAAGCGCTGTAGAAAAGGTGAGGAGATTTTAACAAAAAAGGGAATTCATGACTGAAAAAGAAAGGTATGCCAAAAAAACCCCAAAACAAAACAGAGTCGAGAAAGGAATAGTTGCCATGACAACTAAACATTCTTGAAGAGCTATAAACTGTGTTATCAAGGTGTATTTTAAATGTTCATAACTTTGCTTTTAATGGCTTTAAACGTTATATATAGCTTAGAAGTATGTAGAGGTTGGAGGAATATGTGTGGCTATATTTGGGCTATTTCTTCTGTTTGGGTATGAGTGGTTTGTAGCATTTAGCATTGGACATTGAGAGTGCTGAAAAGTCTAAATGTGTCTGTGAAAGCTTTAGAAGTATAAAGTGATTGATTTTTAAATTAGTAATGAAAATGCTGAGGTAATAAAATGATATTGTAAGCAGAAAAGTATGGATGGTCCCGAATAAACTGGTTTCATGCAGGAAAGACCAGTGTAGGCTTCAGCATAAATCTTCAGGAGGCCTCTTTGAAAAAGCCTCTAGGGGATTCCGTTGAAGGGAGAGCCTTGGTTCAAGGATGGGACATCCCGGCCAAGCACTGGAAGAAACAATATGGAGATCACCAAAAGAAACAATATGGGCATCCGGTGATATAGAATAGGATCGTCTTTTAAAAAAATAGAAGTAGTTCAGGTTGAACATAATAGTACCAAGAACTTGTTGGTGTAACTATTAAATATCAATTAGCATATATTGAATAATGTATGGTTTGAACATAATAGTGGAAACCTGGACAAGTATTATGAAAAAATAAAAATGGTTATGCAAGTGTCCTTGAAGCGTTTGGTTACTATCTGATGGATTAAAATAGGTTTGTTGGTAGCAAAGACATCACTAAAGTGTACAGAGCAAAGGTACTCCAGGACCAGGATGGGTAAGTAGCAGCTTGATCAATGGACTCTTCTGTGAGACGTAACAGGGCGTCGGTCTTAAATGTAATGTTAGATCAAGTGAAAAACTTTAGTGGATTGAAATACAGATAAATAAATCCACCAAAAGTGCACCTGCATCATTGGTAAAAAGTTGTTCTGCTAGTTGTCTGATTTTGTTCCAGTAATCTAATGTTTCCTGTGGACTAGGTGGTTCAAGATTATATTGGTGTTTGCTTTATTTCTGTGATCTTTTTAACCATAGTCTGCTTGTTTATACTGTCTACCAAATATTGAGTAGTGAAACACTGACACAATCCCTTTTGGCGTCAGACATTTGTAATAATTTCAATAATCTACACTTGTAAATCAAGAGGGCAGCACCATTTTAAAGTCTAGTTTCCTTTCTCTGTATCACTTTCTGGAATTTTTCCGTCTGTGTTTTTATTAAAGTTAAAAATGGAAAGGGTATTAAAACTCCCTTTCACTGACATCTCTTCCACTGAACTTGTAGAGAAAGTGATGATATGAAGATGATTATGTTTATCGCTTTCACTCAGAGATCATTGTCTGAGGGTCATGTTGTACAGTTCACGATGCCCCGGGTTGCAATCAGGAGGTTTGACAGTGATGTGCCACAGTTGTCTGTGGTGTTCTATATGATCATCACAGAACATCACACATAACTGGTCAAATTGTATCTCGAGTAGTATATTTGTGTATTATACTATATATTAGCAGCATATCTTTATGATGCAATTAAAAACATTCCCCATCCCCCTGAATACCAATCATATTACATATCTGGGTACTAAATTCTCTTCCCAATTGTCTGTTATTCAAAATAAATAGTCATCCAATTATTAAAACAATAAGCGACAAACTTCATTGATGGACAAATTTGCCCCTTATGCTCTTCGGACAAACTGCAATAATTAAAATGAGAATATTACCTAAACGAAATTGTTTGTTTTCAATTATTCCAGTGCCACCAACCTGTCTAAAATCTTTGGACAACATCATAACTTGATTCTACTGGAAAAATAAATCACATAGAATCAAACTCACAACATTACAGAACTGTAGTTGATTATTGCAAATCAACTACAATATGGAATAAAATGGATAAAACCTAGTATATCAGACAGAATATGGATAGACATAGAGCAAACATTATGCAAAGATCTAAAAGTCAGACTTACCATTTATCAGTCAAATCAATTAAAGAACATTCATGATCAACAATTTGTGGGTGGCCATGATACTAACAGCTTGGTGGAAATTCCACAAGATATCAAACTCCACACTAACATAAACATAACACTGCTTTCATGTCACTTCCACAAGTAGCCCAAACATAAGATATAGAAAGCAGGTAAGAGCAACTATCAGTTCAGAGACATTAAACTCACGTGCATCCATATCAGTATTATAAACATTCCTAATACAAAAAAACTATCACATAAGATATACAAAATAATAATGAAATCAAATCGCATAATTACTCTCCAATCGAGACAATGGGAGGAAGATTTATTACTAACCCCCGACGCCACAGTCTGGATTAAAATGTATAATAATAATTACCACATGACAGCAACACTAACCTACAATGCATTCAGTACAAAATAATACATAGATTACATTATACTACACATTGGATGTTTAAAATTGGTTTCACAAGCTCAGCAATCTGTACATACTTTACTCCAAACACAGCTGACGATTACATTCACATCGTGTGGCAGAGCACACCTATCAAGTAATTTTGGAAATAGGTCATCACACACATGTCCCATGATTTAAATAACCCTATCCATCCAACACCATCTTTATGTCTCCTAGGAGACATGTCATCAACCAATGTGTCAATAGAAAAAAAACAGGATAATATATATATATAACATTATTAATTGCAAATACAAACATACTCATGAATTGGAAAACAAAAAATAATATTAGTGTCACCGAATGGAAAAATCTATTGATAGACTACATATCAATGGGAAAAAAATCTCAGAATGAATCAATAAGAACCAATAACCTAGACTGGACTCCTTTGATAAAAAGTTTACAGAGCTAATCCATAAATGATAAATATCCCAATCTAGTACGTGTACATATACAGTGCACTCGCACATAGCCTCTCTCTCTCTCTCACACACACACACACAGGCAGACGCACACAAGCAGTCACACACGAACACACACACACACACACACACACACACACACACACACACACACACACACACACACACACACACACACACACACACACACACATTCCCGTAATGGTGCAGGTGGCTAATACTTAAAATACTCTATCTGCATTTCCCGTTTGTCTGTTTCGTCTCTGTTCGTCTTATTTTTCCTCTCTCCCCTATTCCCGTTTCCCCCACGTTATTTATGTCTGTTCATACGTTTTATACACCCGATATAGTTGGACACAGTGAGAAGTTAGAAATAAATAATGAATAAATAATAAAGTTCTAAAGGTCCTCCGATGGGCGGAAATCAATTGATATATTTATTTCTCCAGATTTCTAACTCGGAGAGAAAAAGACGTCCTTTTACAAATCGCACCTCGTTGTGGAACTCTACTAAGGTTTACAATCCAGGCGATTATTTTTAACCTCAAAGAACATAGGCCTGCTCCAAGGCAAACTGATTTCATCCCATTAATTAACTTTAATGCGATGTTTTTTGCCGAGCATTAGGCTAAAGAAAATGAATGTTGCTGCGTTTATCAAACTAAAAGTATTTATTCTGAGCCATGCGGTAAATGATTCAGTGTGAGCAGCATATGGACGATTTTTGGAAAATGCTGTGACTAGGTAATATTTTGAAATATAAGGCGTTGTTAAAGCCTCTCATTCACGCTATTAACGTTATAAGTTAAAATAATTGAATAATTCATAAATAAATAAATAGCGTTTGTATAATATTTAAAAATAAACATTTACGTAAAAGCACTCTTACGTAACAACCAAGTTGTCATGTATTTGAATCTAAAGCTAAAGTGTTGCTTTGATCGCTTTGGTCGGTCGACACTTGCCTGGCTCTGTTGAATTGCTGTTTCAAACTGTTTTATAATTCGTGCAGTTAGATCATTTGGTTAAATCATTTACGATTTTATTTTATTCATTTACTACTTTCGACTACGATTTCCAGAAAGGTTGACCGACGATCCTCACGAAAATGAATCCAAGTGCTCCAAGTTCGCCGATGACTTCGTTGTACGTGGGTGACCTTCATCCAGACGTTACCGAGGCCATGCTATACGAGAAATTCAGTCCTGCTGGCGCAATAGTCTCCGTACGGATTTGCAGGGACGCGATGACCCTCCGCTCACTTGGATACGCATACGTGAACTTTCAGCAGCAGGCAGATGCTGAGCGTGCTTTGGACACTATGAACTTTAACATCATCAAAGGCAGACCTGTGCGAATTATGTGGTCCCAGAGAGACCCCTCTCTGAGGAAGAGTGGAGTTGGCAACATCTTCATCAAGAACCTTGACAAGTCTATTGACAGCGAAGCTCTTTACGACACATTCTCTGCCTTTGGGAACATCCTTTCCAGCAAGGTGGTGTGTGACGAGAATGGCTCTAAGGGCTACGGCTTTGTGCACTTTGAGACCCGTGAGGCTGCGGAGAGAGCAATTGAGAGACTTAATGGCATGTTGCTCAATGACCGCAAAGTGTTCATTGGCCACTTCAAGTCTCGCAAGGAGCGAGAGGCTGAGATGGGGGCCAGGGCCAAAAAGTTCACCAATGTGTACGTCAAGAACTTTGGAGAGGACATGGACGACGACAAGCTGAAGGAGATCTTCAGCAAGTTTGGCCAAACGCTGAGCACTCGCGTCATGACCGACGAGAGCGGCAAGTCCAAGGGCTTTGGCTTTGTGAACTACGAGAGGCACGAGGATGCCCAGAGGGCTGTGGATGAGATAAATGGGAAGGAGCTGAATGGGAAGAAGGTGTATGTGGGTTATGCCCAGAAGAAAGGCGAGAGGCAGACAGGGCTGAAACGAAAGTTTGAGCAGATGAAGCAGGACGGTATGACTCGCTACCAGGGAGACAACCTGTACGTCAAGAACCTAGACGACGGTCTGGACGACGCGCGTCTACGTAAGGAGTTCTCTCCGTTCGGGACCATCACAAGTGCCAAGGTGATGATGGAGGGCGGCCGCTCCAAAGGGTTCGGCTTCGTGTGTTTCTCCTCGCCGGAGGAGGCCGCCACGGCCATGACGGAGATGAATGGGCGCGTTGTAGGCACCAAGCCGCTGTACGTGGCTCTGGCGCAGCGCAAGGAGGAGCGGCAGGCCCACCTCTCCAACAAGTACATGAAGCGCACGGCCAGCGTGAGTGCCTTGCCCAACCTCGTGCTCAACCCCTACCAGCCTGCCCCGCCCTCCGGCTACAACATGGAAGCCATTCCACAAGCTCAGAACTGGCCTGCCTACTGCGCAAGCAGCCAGCTGGCACAACTCCTCCCCAGCCCTTGCTGGGCCATGCAGTGCGTCCACCCACAGCAAGTCCAGGATATGCCGAGTGCCATCGGTCCAGCCGCATCCTGCCCGCAGGCCTTCAGCGCCATCCGACCAACCACCGCCTGCCAGGTCCCACGCACGATGGCCTATCAGACCATGGCATCTGAGGCTCCGGGGACAGGGATGGCCAGCGCGGAAGCTGCCAACAAGGCGTCGCTGGTGAGAGCAGTACCACAGTACAAAACCACCTCAGGCGTTCACAGCCCACAGCAACACCTGGGCACACAGCCCTTAGATATAAATGTCGAACTTACCATTTATCAGTCAAATCAATTATAAAACATTTATGTTTCTCAACCCACAGCAGCACCTGGGGGCAGAGCTCCAGGTGCCCGTGCAGCTGGCTGCGGTCCATGTGCAGGGTCAGGAACCTCTCAGTGCCTCCATGCTGGCTGCTGCACCTCCACAGGAGCAGAAGCAGATACTGGGTGAGCGTCTGTTTCCCCTGATCCAGAACATGCAGCCCACCCTTGCAGGGAAGATCACGGGTCTGTTCCTGGAACTGGACAACTCGGAGCTACTGCATATGCTGGAGTCTCCTGAGTCTCTGCACCCTAAGGTGGATGAGGCAGTCGCTGTGCTCCAGGACCAGTGCGCGCAGGAAGCCGCTCAAAAACTTTAACCAGTGCTGCGCTTCTGGCTGTCTAATGGAAGAATAAGCAGTAAAAAAAATTAACATTTTAACTGAAAAAAATAAACATTGAAACTGAAATGCATTGAACATTGAAATATTTTTGCCATGTCTGTAGACATCAAGCCTGTAAGGGTTGGCACCAGGCCGAGGCCCCCTCGACCAGAGGGAGGCGTCGAGTCAACCACGCCACTGATCAGGATCAACACCCAACAGCTGGGCTAGACCTTATATAAGCCCAGTGACCCAATCATTCAGTGCTGGGTTTTTGATAAAGTTTTGAGCCAAGCTCCTAGCCGGTAACTCTGGGTATTGAGGTCTGTGAGCCCTTGTGCTATGCCTCTTTTCTGTTCTGCGAGGGTGTCAGTGTTTTTACACGTCCCCTCCCTTCTCCAGTTTTCCCCTCTCGAGTCTGTCTCTCTCCTGAGGCTTCCCTTAGCCATTCAAGTTTCTCCCCGTTTTCTGGTTTTGTTTGGGAGCTTTTAGTTCGAGTTTTCCCCAGTGCATCGGGGTTGCCATTTCTTTCCGTGGCGTTCTTTGTTCTCCCCTTTTCCACGCTCACCGAGGTGTTTCGTTTTTTCCTCTTGTTTTGCTTGATCCAAGCTCTAACTGTTCTGCACACGAGCCCACCATTGTTAGAGTGTGGCTGCTTACCCAGTAAGCTATTGGTGTCCTCACCTAGCTGACCTGGATTCAAAACCACCTTACAAAGTCCAGGCCTTGGTTATTCTAAGCTTAAAATGAAAACGACAGAAAAAGGTAAAATCATTTCAAGTTTGGTTTATTTGTCGCATACATAGTCATACACAGTATAACTCACAGTGAAATGGTTGAGTGCTCTGTCCAATCTGAGGAAAAAGAAAAACAGGGGTGCATAGAGAAATATATTCTATATATATACAAAAATATATTAATAGTGCATGTACAATATATATATATATATATATATATATATATATATATATATATATATATATATATATATATATATAATGTTTATATGTACAATGTATATATGGATATTTATATATGTATGTACAGAATGTACAGTCCCATCTTGCAATTGACATATTTACAGTTATATGTTACATATTACAGTTATATTGAACATATTACAGTTATTTCTATTACATATTACAGATTTTGACATGAACAGCTGATCATTTTTTTGTTTTTATTCCTCTTAAAGTTTGAATGTTCAGATTGTCAGTTCTTACAGGTCATAGCTGATCATTAGATAAGTGTATTGGGTTGCATTAATATAAATGTAAAGATCAAAAAAACAAAACCCCACAGTGTAGCTTAAAATAGAGAATAATTCTGTAATATTCCTTTATGTACAACACAATTTCAAATGACCTTATTAACAAACCAGTAAAGACAGGACGAGAAGCAAAGGTCACTTACACGTATTAAATCTTGAAGCAAACAAACTGCAGCTGCGAGTGCCACACTGCCATCCAGTTCCACTCTCTGGTCTGGCGACGGTCATATTACAGGAGCAACGAGAGGCTGCCAACAGTTTCTTTTAGCTTGTCTACTGAGACGGTGAAACTGGCCAACCAGGTGAAAAGCATTGTGAAGGAGAAACGACTTCGACTGCCGACGTGGGAAAGTAGCAGTCAGAGCAGGTCTATTGGAGCAGTGCGATGGACTCTGCCCAACAATGGGCTGCAAGCCCACATCTCTGCACATAGCAACAGTATGTGGTTCCTAGGTGCCCAGTCGGCTAGTTTTAAAGTTCAATTCAAATATTAAATAAAAATGCAGACTTCAGAATTGGTTAAATAGCATAACTGTGCACGTACTTTATTGTAGGTTAACATTAACACGCATTATTGAGGCACCCTCTGGAGAATGTCTAAAAATCAGAGAACCCACATTTTCATACATTTTTCAGTAGTGGTTATGTATTCACCCCACATTCCTTTACATATTTGCGTTTGTCTTCACGTCCATTGCATCCAAACCATACATTTGTCAATATATGCAAAGTAATATAAAACACCCACACCAGTTGGAACCTGTTAACACCACATTCCAAGAGATTTCTCTTGACCTTATCCTAAAGAGATGGTCCTGAGCCTGATGGAAATAATATCTCATACTTGGGAGGACATGGACGACAACAAGCTAAATGAGATCTTCAGCAAGTTCGGCCCAACGCTGAGCCGTCGCGTCATGACAGACGAGAGCGGCAAGTCCAAGGGCTTTGGCTTTGTGAGCTTCGAGAGGCACGAGGATGCCAAAAGGGCTGTGGATGAGATGAACGGGAAGAAGTTGAATGGGAAGCAGCTGTATGTGGCTCGTGCCCAGAAGAAAGGCGAGAGGCAGACAGAGCTCAAACGCAAGTTTGAGCAGATGAAGCAGGACGGCACGACTCGCTACCAGGGAGTGAACCTGTACGTTAAAAACCTAGACGACAGTCTGGACGACGAGCGTCTGCGTAAAGAGTTCTCTCTATTCGGGACAATCACGAGTGCCAAGGTGATGACGGAGGGCGGCCGCTCCAAAGGGTTCGGCTTTGTGTGTTTCTCCTCGCCGGAGGAGGCCACCGAGGCAATGAAGGAGATGAACGGGTGCATCGTAGGCACCAAGCCGCTGTACGTGGCCCTGGCGCAGCGCAAGGAGGAGCGGCAGGCCCACCTCACCCACCAGTACATGCAGCGCATGGCCAGCATGAGTGCCGTGCGCAACCCAGTGCTCAACCCCTACCAGCCCGCCCCGCCCTCCGGCTACTTCATGATGGCCATTCCACAGGCTCAGAACTGGGCTACCTGCTACCCGAGCAGGCAACTGGCACAGCTCCACCCCAGCACCCGCTGGGCTACGCACAGCATTCAGCCACAGCATTTCCAATACATGCCGAGTACCATCAGGCCCGCTGCAGACCAATCTCTGGGCCAGGAACCTCTCACTGCCTCCGTGCTGGATCTGGAACCTCCGCAGGAGCAGAAGCAGATGTTGGGTGATCGATGGTCTGTTTCCCGTGATCCAGAACATGCACCCCAACCTTGCAGGGACGGGTTTGCTCCTGGAGATCGACAACTTGGAGCTTCTGCTTATGCTGGAGTCTCCTGAGTCTCATTGAAACATTGAAACTGAAAAAATAAAAACGCATTAAAAATTGAAATATTTTTGCCTGGTCCATAGACTCCAGTTTCAGGCCTTGATTACAGTAAACTAAAACAACATGTAAAAAGGCTAAATGATTGACACGTGTACAGTCGGTGACTCCTTTCTTTTTGTTCCTCTTACTGTTCGAATGCTCAGAATGTCAGTTTTTGCAGTTGACAGCTGAGCATTAGGCATGTGTATTGGATTGTATTAATAATACAATTGAGGATTCATTGCTGTTCAGGGACCCAGCAGTGGTAACTTGGCAGTGGTAGGGCTTGAACTAGCAACATTCTGATTACTAGTCAAGTAACCTCTGAATAGTATTATTATGATTAATATTATTAATATATCTTACACTGAGGTCTGCTGAAGCTTACCCAGGATCCTTTGCAGCAGCCTGCCATATGCACAAATCATTACGAAAGGACACAGAATCTCTAAACTCCCTTGTTTTATGTTATTAGTTTGTCTAATTCAATGTTAAAGCACTTTCCCCTGTAAACACTCTTTTTATGACCTCATTTCACCGTTTCATGACTTTATGCCACGAACCAACCAACTATTCTTTTATACAACTCTTTTCAAACACTTCAACCATTGTGGGTAACTACACTATTATACACCTGTAATTCTTGTTATGCTATTTATTTTATTGGTACTGTCGATACATCGATGTTAGGAGAAATACCTCATGAATACTTTAAATGAATCCTTAAAATGACACCTATTCCATTTACTAATGCTAAGCTTGCTACAGTCTGAACTTCTAGCAAGTCAAGAGAAGTCTCATGCAGTTTCTGTATTTTCTATAATTGCTTAATATATGGATGGTTTTAAACTCAATAACATACGCACTTGCAAAATATGTGAATATAAAGGAACAAAAATAAATTAACATAACCACATACCTAAACATCATCTGGTACCATCACCCCATCACCCCTCAATGCAGTATGAGGATGGTCAGATTGTTGTATTTACTAATAGTTACCACTAGTATTAAAATAACAGTAAGCCCAAACTGTTCGACTATGTCCTCTTAAACAAACCTGTGATTTTTTAAATATTTGGACCACATCCTCCTGCAGAATAAAACAATCAGGAAATACAGTTGAGTTGGCCCATACCGCCCTCACATCAGTGTGATTTCCATCAATGACGTGTTATGGCTCTGGGTAAGGAACAATGTTATATTGTTCAATAAACTTTTCACAGGATGCATATTTTTCATTGTTTTAGCAAAGTTTTCGCTACCTCTATACAGCAAACACCAGAATCGACAAGGTTTACATTAATTATAGTCAGTAGAATTAAAGGGAAGAGGCCATATAAAAGGCTGGGATCTACGTTTAGCAGACTCGGCACTGTGTTACTAGATATTGCCCACATTCCAGTAATTTTATTAAGTCCTCTTTAAACAGAAAATAAAGATGCAGACTCAAGAATTAATTGAAGAGAGTAGTAGGTCCATTATTTATTTTGAGCTCAGCGTTACATACAAACGAGGCATAGTCCAGAATATGTCTAATAATCACACAAGGAACACACATTTTTATCCAGTTTTCACAACTGATTATGTGATTGCCACACCTTCTCTACATACTGGTGTTTGAAATCTCCACCACTGTGTTCAACCATACATTATTCAATATATGCAAATTGAGATCTATCATTGTACAAATTGAAGCTTGACCCCAGTATATCCTATTGGAAGATTTTCCTGTTTTTTTTTTTTGTTGTTGTTTTTTTTGTTTTTAACAAAGATGATCTCAACTCATACCATCAAACACCTGCAAGATGATGTTGCAGGTCAGTATCACCCTGCTCTTATGGTAAGATAATGAACCTTGCTTAGCCACAGAACTCTCGAAGAGGCTTTCACGTCTTTTAAAAGCCAGGATCTTTCCCAATACTTAGGAAGCTATTTCTCACGGGAACAGTCCAGAGTCATCTGCCGTAGACTTCCACAGAGGCCTTGAAACCACCTGCATCAGAGCCTCTGCTCTGCACTTACAGACCCAAAAAGGCCTTAAGATACCCCAGAAACATTATTCCTCTTTATGCTTTCAAACACAGTCTTGCACCACTCTGCACCTGTTGCAGAGAGCTTCAAAGCCTATTATAATTAGATCACAGATCGCCTCATGAAAATACCTTTACCCCAAAACATTTTATTACCTCAGGTGGAACAGTGTGTATAGGCCTAGACCTCTTTAGATGTAACTTAGAACCGCCGGTGACCGCTGTATGCGTTTCTTTGGTTGTACAAGCTCTACTGGAGGACTCGATGAATAGTTGATGATGGAAGAGGGGTATATCAGATTCACCCCTTCTGCCTCCATGTGACAAATTAACACACTGCATAAACCTTTAGAAATAAATCAGTCTTTTAACAAATGGTAAACATTCTCTAGAAAAGATTATCTTGTAACAATTCATTGAGTATATGAACTGTTTTTGTGTCCTTATATCTATAAATGAAAAGTAATAAAACATTATAGATGATAAATAAATTACATAAAATGTATAAAAGTTCACAAATAAGAAAGTACCTGAGTCTGCACTTTTGTCCACAGATTCAAGAAACTCGTGAAAGTTGGAAGCTATAGAAACACATAGTACAGAATTATAGACTGACTGAGGTGTGAGCAGAAAGATCGCCATGATGTCCTTATATCTAAAGCACTCAAAGCATTGATGTTATGTAAATAAACTGTGATCCGATTGGTTCAATCTAAGTAAATAGATTCACCTACTTTGAAGTTAAAGTTTTTCTCAAAAGGTTAGAACTGGTTGACTATACTTTGCCGTGTTCTGTAATAGAAAATGTAAACATTTATATCTAAAATATTGCACGACAGAAATCAATTCAAGACTAACCTCTAATGACCGCTAGATGGGGGAAGATATTAAGTAATAAATGAGTCCAGATCCTCCTGCCCGACAATACGGTGAGACTCTGTTTTTACGTGTGATGGAAAATGATACGAAACTATGTATTATGTGATTCATATAAAATCACACTGATCCTTTTGTTCTTAAATTAATAATGCTGTTTGCACATTTGTATCCGCCTGTTGCTGATTAAGTTGAACATGTATCAGGAACTGTTAACATCAAGGTCAACTTGACACACAACCCACACTGTTTGGAGTCAGTTTGGGTTGGTTTGTGGAAAAAACCAAGCTGAGAGCTGATTGGCTTATAGCCACAGCAACAAAGGAAAGAAGAGCTGCTTAAGAAAAGATGATTGGTTAAAGACAGCACAGGAGTAGTATAACTAGCCACGGTTTTGTATACTCGGGGCTCCCTACCTGAGGAGAGCCAAACATTTATTTTATTCTTTTTCTTATTAAATTACTCTCTTAATCACGTCTGACTTGCTGTTTGTTCAAAATTCCACAACATATGTCATTACTACGCCGCACAAAAAAGACCGCCATATTTGTACTTCCACAATGTGAAAAGGCGTCATTTTCTATGCAAACGAATGAATAAACACCATGCCATGCCTTGCTGTATCCCCTCTTTGCACCGCTGGACAGACACACTCATGACACTGTACTCATCAAAAGCAGCACCAGAGACGCACTGAGTCATATCCCGCTACACACCTCTCAGGCCAGCTTGTTTGCACGTTTTGTCATAAAACTTAAAATGTCATTTGTTGCCATTATATATAAAATTACCTATTTAAAAAAAACAAATAAATCAAAAAGTACTTGTGGCTAGAGAGACACGTGGCTAATCACCTACAAGAAATAATGTCAGTGATGTTTGGGGCAGGTGTTTCAAACGTGCCCAGACTCTTGAGAAGCACCTAAACGCTCACACAAGGGTGTCCGCTTGCCATAGTGCTGCAAATACTGCAGGAAGGGCTTTGGTGAAACAGGCCACATGGAGGAGCAGAAGACAATCCACACAACTGAAGAAGCCCATAGCTGCCCAGTATGTCAGAATCCACACGCGAGAAGAACCCTGTAGCTGCCCAGTATGTCAGAAGCAATTTGTGCAGCTGGGTAATGAACCATATTTGTACCCATTTGTATGTTGGGAGCAAATCAGTTGAAGACTTGAACAGTATGTTAACAATCAGTTAAAATTACTGTTGATGACAAGAAAACAATGGCTAATATGTTCCTTCACAGCTATGTCATTGGTTGATCTATTTTTGTCAGATTTAGTGCTTGTTTGGGCAAGTGTGTTAAAGTCTTCCTTTGTTTTTGGTTTTGTTCCTTTTCATATAGTTGTTTATTCCTTTTTGTCTAGTGATGTCCATTATCCATTTAAAATCTGTCAAATTAAACAAATGTGAAACGAATTCCATAGTATTCAGATTTGATTGCAAAAGAGACCAACCACTCCCCGTATTTTGAATTTTGCATATACAGTATATGTGCAGTTCCAGCCTAGTCCACTGATCCAAAATCTGGCCCAGATGTATCTGTTGACTGCAAATTTGAATGATTTCTGTGCTCTGCAGCAAAGGAGCGTTTGGTTACTATCTGATGGATTAAAATAGGCTTGTTGGTAGCAAAGACATCACTAAAGTGTACAGAGCAAAGGTACTCCAGGACCAGGATGGGTAAGTAGCAGCTTGATCAGTGGAATCTTCTGTGAGACGTAACAGGACGTCGGTCTTAAATGTAATGTTAGATCAAATGAAAAACTTTAGTGGATTGAAATACAGATAAATAAATCCACTAAAAGTGCATCTGCATCATTGGTTAAAAAGTTGTTCTGCTAGTTGTCTGATTTTGTTCCAGTAATCTAATGTTTCCTGGCACTAGGTGGTTCAAGATTATATTGGTGTTTGCTTTATTTCTGTTTTTTTTAACCATAGTCTGCTTGTTTATACTGTCTAACAAATGCAATACTGAGTAGTGAAACACTGACACAATCCCTTTTGGAAGTCAGACATTTGTAATAATTTCAATAATCTACAGTTGTAAGTCAAGAGGGCAGCACCATTTTAAAGTCTAGTTTCCTTTCTCTGTCTCACTTTCTGGAATTTTTCCGTCTGTGTTTTTATTAAAGTTAAAAATGGATAGGGTATTAAAACTCCCTTTCACTGACGTCTCTTCCACTGAACTTGTAGAGAAAGTGATGATATGAAGATGATTATGTTTATCACATTCACTCAGAGATCATTGTCTGAGGGTCATGTTGTACAGTTCACGATGCCCCGGGTTGCAATCAGGAGGTTTAACAGTGATGTGCCAAACAGTTGTCTGTGGTGTTCTATATGATCTAAAAGTCAGACTTACCATTTATCAGTCAAATCAATTAAAGAACATTCATGATCAACAATTTGTGGGTGGCCATGATACTAACAGCGTGGTGGAAATTCCACAAGATATCAAACTCCACACTAACATAAACATAACACTGCTTTCATGTCACTTCCACAAGTAGCCCAAACATAAGATATAGAAAGCAGGTAAGAGCGGAGCAGTCAATGTGCCTAATATGACTGCAAAAGCCTGGCAGGACAGGAGGTATTCCTGCTTCTGCTAATCAGCAAAAGGAAGCTCCTGGCAAAGTGACGTGGACTGCAAAAAAATCACCAGGAAGGTCAAGCTACAAATGCCAGAGAGGAGCAGGGAGCACCAAAAGTTCCATAGCATCCTGTGGAAAGAGTACCACATAAGCATGGAAACAGTACAGCAACCCATGGTATGAGCATGGACAGATGAGGAAGAGCTGCTAGAACAGTACGTCCCCAATAAGCAGGCAGGATGTGGATCCGTCTCACTATTTCATCGGCAGAAATGCAGGAGCAGGTGATAATACTCCTGGGCCCAGCACTCTTCAACCTGGGTACTTTAAGGAGAACACGGCAGCCTCCCAAAAGTGATACAAAGTCCCAAAATGGCTATTACCTGTGCTGAATAACAGTATGAAGGACAAATCTACCCCTGTCCAAAGTTTAATTGATTTAACTGAATGCCAACTATACTACCACCATCAATCTGTGTAAGGTGTACTTGCAAGTGCCTTTAGCACCAAAAGCAAAAGAACTCAGTGTTTTCAACACATTTCATCCAAGCATCATCATGTGAAATGTTGTTCTTTTCGGAAATTCTTCATCTAAATATGGTTGTGTTGCTAATGAGATCATATTATTTGTTACTCTTTAAACCTTATTATTCCTTTAAGATTCAAAGTCTACTGTGTTAGGAAACCTATGTGAGAATATAAAATCAGCAGTTTCTGCATGCTTGTGTGATGAATACAGAAAGTGATCTCTTATACCTGCGGAATTAAGGCTTCAAATGTCTTGGTGTTCAGACGATATGGAGAGGCTCTGGGAATCTGGAAGGATAAACGTTTGTTTCATTTTCAGGGACTGTTGATCATTTATTTGTCCATTCATTTATTACACTATTAAGGGATTATTAATGTGCACTGGGAGAACAGTATAAAGTTATCAGTCTTCTTTATCAGTCTTCTAACTAAACAGCCTGGTCTTGTAAGGTAACCACATGCACACCTTTCCCTCAGTGATGGCAAGGAGTGGTTTAAACTCACCATGTCATCTGTGATTCTGAGTGTGAGTGCTCCTGCATTTTTCTACACAAAGCCTGCTGAGTTGGCAGTGAAGGCAGAGATGCCCATATACAGCATGTTGCTTTCATCAGGTGGCAGTGAAAATGGTGTCGGGGCAAAAGCGGGTTTCTTGTGCACTCCAATGTTGTAAAACTCCCCCTATATAGAGAGCAATGCAGAGATTAACTTATTCTTTTACAGCTCCTGGGTCTTGATTCTTCGTTCAGATTAAACTGTTTTATCAGTGTAACCTTTGTGTAACCTTTTTTTCCTACAAAAGCCCAACAGTGCTTTCTGGATACACTTAGGCACAGTTTTGCAAGTGCTCCTGTTATTCCCTGTTAATTCAGATCTTTGGCTCAGAAAGGCTTTCTTATGATCATTATGGTCATTATTCTTATGCTTTGACAACTTGTGCCTTTTTTAACTTGTGCCTGAAAACCCCTTTACCTATGCCAATGATAAAACACTGATGAACTCCTGCAAACAAGTTGTAGTTTATTAATTAGTGCATTAATCTTAGTTTGGGATCTTTAATGACCATCTTAATCTGTGTATATTATTTGATTGTTGGTTCTTTCCTAGCTGAATGTAACTTCCTCTCACAGTAGTGTACAACTTCCAAGCTTATCAAAGGATAGTGTTGTAGTCAGGACCATTAAAAAATCATTCAAGCAAAGACCAAGATTTTGTAGTGTTTGAATCTGAGACAAGAATGAGACTTATTTAACAATGATTTTACTTTAATTATACCACTCACTGATAATGTATTGTAAATTGTCATTGTCATAAATAATTGTCATTATAAAGGCAGCTGAATATAAACAAATATAAAGCAAAAAGGTTCATATGGTCATTTTTATTATTAAATTAAAACATAGTAATACTTAAATAATTGCTATCTGCCCTTGGGTCAATCATGGAAAGGATTAATTAGATGTGTTCTGTAATGTGTTAAATCCTCTCGATAAATGCATAGCTTTAGCTATATCATAAAACATATGATGAGTCCTTTTCTCATTATTACTTGTGTACAACAAAAGTTTGTGTGACAAGCAGCAACATGTATATTTGCCAATTTATGAAAACGGGAGTATGCGCAGTGGGAGAGTAAATATCTTTTAAAATGACTCTCAATTAATGGCAATGCATTTACAATAAGTCTCTTGCCACAATAACAACACTGTCTGGATTTGCCATCAGCTGGTTGATTGCAGCATCGTGCAGCCTGCAGCCTAGCATTTGTTTGCAGGGGAACATACACTGCCATAATTATTACCATAATGAATTTTTTAAGGAGAAAGAATAGTCTGTACATTAATGTTAAAAATTCCAGATCCAGATAGCAGTGTTTATGTATGTCAGTGGCTGTGCACCAGTACTTGTGAATGTACACACACAAACCTCACCCTTTGGGTCTTCCCCAAGTCCCCTGTCCTGTTCACACTACTAGCTAAGAGCAACCAGCTAACTTGATAGCAGTGTGACTCAATAATAATAATAATAATAATAATAGTAATAATAATAATAATAATAATAATAATATGGCGCTTCCATGCACATCAGCAAGCAAATAGGAACACTAGCACTTGCATGAAATTAAGCATATTAGCATTTCAGAAGGCAGATTATTTAGCCTGCTAAAATAGCAGGTGTGGCAGCAAATGTCTGTTCAAAACACTATGTCACAGGTATGAGTATCATGTATTTGATATAGTATGATTGTTCATGTTTGTAAATTTAAAGCTTACAAATGCTGTATTTACAGTGTATTGCAGGTTATTAAAATGTGGCAGTAATTATTAGGATATAGAGAATTGTAGTGTTTAAACAAATCATTATGTCAGAAGTATGTTTAGGGGAGAATACACCCTGACCCACCCAGAGTTAACACACACTTACCTTACATTATTGATCATAAACTTGAATAGCTACAATACTGTCTGCTAATCATGCAGTTTGAAGTTTGCAAAGTGTGTACCCAGACAAAATCTGTGTTAAAACTTTCCTTTAACACTGAGTCATGCATGAGTCAGACATGATTCTGAATAAATGAATGAATGAAAAAATGAAAAGCCTTATTTCATTTCAAACTGCACTTCAGGAACACTGAGCTCAAGTTCTGAGGAAACTTCCCTGCATATTTTCAGGGGTTTTCTGCCTCACCATGCCTGAATCACCTCATAAGGAGCTTGATAATGAGGAGACAGGGTGACTGAGGCAGTGAACACTCCTCACTGAGCATACTGGCTTCCAAGAGCTGGAGCTGGGAAGACCTATAGGTCTGTGACACACACTCCCACCCAGTCCTGATACTAAGAAGGTGGAACCTACAGGCTAATATGCAGCTGCCTGTGCATCAATAGGCGTCTGGGGTGTCCATCACTCAGGGAGGCGTGGCTGAAGGCGTGGCCTTGCAGACTCTGAGAGCTGGCTGAGGTAATCTCTAAAGGAGAGAGTAGTCACCAATAATCATGGAAATGTAGCCATAACTGTACAGTATATTTCACAGCCATGTATATTACATATCACAGACCAGGCTTACCAGAATAAATATTCCACACATACAGCTCATATATATCTCTCTGTGTGTGTGTGTGTGTGTGTGTGTGTGTAAA
The DNA here is from genome assembly GCF_041902795.1 of Electrophorus electricus. Taxonomy (NCBI): domain Eukaryota; kingdom Metazoa; phylum Chordata; class Actinopteri; order Gymnotiformes; family Gymnotidae; genus Electrophorus; species Electrophorus electricus. The sequence goes on from NW_027658401.1 coordinate 142,362, forward strand.
AACATGCTCCTGTTTTAGTCTCAACACAGACAGATATACATGTAGGAGTAGCAAACTGAAGTAAGAGCTCACCTTCACCAGTACATAGTCTCCAGCTTTAACAGTGGCAGGGTTGGTATCCGTGGGATAAGAAAGCAAATCCTTTCTTGGAAAAATAACCTTCACATTCCCATCATTCCGACCACAAAGATCTTGAGATGACTTCTTACTTTCCTGCAGAAAACAGACTCAGTCAAGCAAAAACAGCAGATAACATTTGTACAATATAAAAGGCTTGACTAAGCACTGTAGCAGACAGAAATTCTCTCCTGCTCTTACATTGCCTCCAGATACCATGCCACAACGTCTCACTAGTGTTATCCAAACCAAGGGTGGTTATTCCCACTGTTATGTAGATGGTCATAAAATTCTGTTATCAGTGTGTATATCGGTAGATCCAATCTCAGCATGACTGGTAGCGCATATTAACACACAAGTGGCAAACACCTTGTGGTAGTTTTCTGTGCATTCGCCAGGCATGTCCTCAAAAGAAGGACACTAACAAGAATCAAAATTAACTAAGACCCCAATCTTCAAACAGTTATTGATGGCAGGTAATACACTAAAGACCACAAGCACAGGGAAACCAGTCATTGGGATTTCCCGGTACCAAAGATGTGAACTGCTCTCAACACTTCAAAAATAACAAAAAGCTCAAAGCATCCAAAACAGACACAATGCTATGCCTAACCAGGGAAGGGTTTCAAATGAAAGGGCCACAGAAACCCATGCGGCAATCGCAAACTAACACCACAAACGGGAAAGTGACCATACAACTCAAATAGACTAAAATAGACCAAACAATGCCCTAAATACATAAACACATAAACTCTATTTGCCCTCCAGAAAAGAACAAAGCCAAAACCAAAATGAAATGCCAAAAGGTGCTAGGGCTGAGCTGATAGACAATGCCATTGTTCATCATCGTTGTCAGACAGACCTCATGATGTTGATCCAGCAGGTCTAAATAAGATAAGGGAGGAGAATTTACTGCAACTATTTATTTTCTTGCAGAAATCTAGTTAAATCGATATGCAAAACATGATGACCAAGACACACAGATGCAGCAATCCCAAATTATTAACAGCAGAAGTGCTCCAAACACAGTTGTAACACAGCATGGCTTCAACCCACTGCAGTACTCACTCCCTCCACTAGGACAAGCTGTTTGCTGTCGATGAAACTGGTGTTGACCTTAGCCGCATCTTCTCGGAATGTAAAGATAAGCTCCTCCAGGCGACAGCTTCTTCACCTCAGCTGGGATATCGTCCCCGAGACGGTGGTATGCCTGAGTTTTCTGTGGGTGTGGTACACACATCTTCATGTCAGAAGGTAAAGCCCAACTGGCAGCCACAAGACCCTTTCAATTCTCCAAATGATAATAGACAATGGTGAATTTCTTGATAGAACCATCACATGAACCAGGGAGAATGTCTGTTTTTTGATAGTGTTAAACACAATGACAAAATAGGATCTCACCTTCCTCATGCTGTAGGCAAACAGGAAGGCTACATTATAGCCCACTTCCCTGATCAAAGAGACCGACTGCTGGTGGTCCTCCTCGGTTTCCCCACAGAAGCCTGTGATGAAGTCACTGCTCAGACTGACCCCTGTAAAAAGAAATTATACATAGATATTTATTCACACAAGACCTATTATAGCTACAATAATTTTATAATTACATACTGAATGTTTGGTAATGATAGGACACCTGGTATTATCTTTCGAATGTTTTCCACAAGCTCAAGGTAGGCTTCCCTAGTATACCTATGAAAACATCCCAGAGCATGATGACTTAAAGTGAGAACTAAGTTTTAACACATGAGACATCAAGAGATTTGAGATAAGCAGGCTAATCTCTACTGTGCTTGTGGTGAGTGCTGTCGTTCTAGGAGCGTTTCTCACCCACGCCTCATGGTCTGTAAGACTCTGCTGCTGCCACTCTGAGCTGGCAAGTGGATCTGCTTACAGATGTTCCTCCGCTCTTGGATTAGCTATAACACCTTCAGGAAACATACTCACCCACCCCAGCACAGGTCAAACGAAAACAGCACAAATTGACTATGGCAGTCAAACCTTATTTCACATATCTGATAAGCATAAGGCTTTTTCAATCTGATAATCTATTAATGATCTCTTCTACTGCTCACATCCAAATTTGCGAATCCTAAATTATTATCCAATCTGCTGCTTAAAATGGCCTATGAGCAATATCTGCACATGAATTCAGACTATAAGAAACCGTTCAACTAAATACTTAAACTCTTTGAACATCCACTACACCACACAAGCCATAAACAGTCAGGGCCGGATTACCAATAGATTACCAGAGCAGGCAGTGACCTGTAGGCCCCACACCTTTTAGGGGCCATGCAACAAGGAATTAAAAAAAACAAACATATTAGGAGATAATTTGCAAGGGAGGCCCCAAGATTATGACTGCCTAGGGGCCTCCACAGGGTTTAATCTGCCACTGTAGGCAATGTACATGTACATGCCCCTAAATGTAATTGGTAACATATTCCATTACATTACTCAAACGAGGAACATACTTTAAAAACTTTGGAATACGTCAACATTGTCCAAGACTATTTCAAATATAACTCACTTTAATTACATTTAAATTACATTTAACAGCATGTATTCTGTGTTCTGTATTTTGTCACCTGCAATGAAATACATTTTAAAAGTACCTTCCCCACACTAGTCATGGGTATCCCAACCAAAAACCACATGCTCACATCCATGACTCTGGGGTTTCTACCTCATCAGGAAAGTCTTTAGGATGTGGCCAGGTGAAGCGAATCCTTGTCAGGGTTTACGAGGGAGACGTGGTGTAGCAGGTCAGAGAATCGTAGGCCTCCTTGCTCATCACGGGAACACGGTGCTGAAACCACGGCTGAGGTGCGAACCAAGCTCCGAGTTGCTGGCCCCGTCCCCAGACACGTCTCTGTAGCTGTTCACGTTTTGACCCAGCAGGGTCACTTCCTTCACCCCCTATGGCCATGATCATTTCATATACTTAGTGTTCACATCTGGCCAAGTTTCACACACAGAAACTAGTAAAGCCAGACTGCACACATAGTCGCTGAAGGGAAGAAACCTGGTCAGACAGCATGCGCACTTCTTCAAGTATGGAGGACACAGGTCTGCTCCTATCCTTCCCCCAGGTAAACGGCACAATGCAGTAGCTGCACATGTTGTCACAGCCCCGCGTGATAGACCTACAGCAGTCAAAGAGGGACAAAATATACTGGATAATCCCACTGTAAGACAAGGTGCCACCAACAAGGCTTGCAGTACACAAGGTCTGTACTGTCAACAGCGTGAAAGGACTTTAAAAGTATCGACCCCCTGATATCAAACCATTGTTTGAAGTGCTACATCTAAAAGCATGAAGGAGCTGAAGATGAGCCACCACGGTGTTTGAAGTTTTATATCCCTTCATAAGTGTAGGAGGGTCAGTCATGTATAAATATTTAACCAAAAAATGCAGATTGACAAGTGTTCAGTAAAATGATAATAATAAACAACTGAACTATGAGCATTTGCTGTTTTTGGCTTTATTGTGGATGCAAGTCCCATGTTTCATCCAATATGGTAGCAAATGCCTTTAAATTATAGCTGACTTTTCTGTATTTTAATCTAACAGTTGCTGTTCAGATTAAATTCAGTGTATTAGAGTTGAATATGAAAACACCAAAAACTGTCTATACATGTTAACTTAAAAATTGAACTGTACATGTGAGACTGTTATTTTACTCTTTACCATCTTTACAAAATCACACAGTGCAAAGTTAATTTAAGAGTTAGTGTTTAGTAGGAACTCCTCCCTTATAAATCAGCCAGATATTATTATGGCACTCACACAAAGGCACTGTGTCCTGAATGGTGAATGGGCATGACATCAGCATATGCCTCTTCCAGGGAGAGCAGGACATTGCTGGTCCTCTGACCCCCATGGGCCAGTGCAAGGAGTCGGAGAAGATCTCTGTAGGCATCTGGCCCTGCTACAACATCCACCACCCTCTCCTTCTCCAGCAACTCAGTCTTCAGTCTCTCTGCCAAGCAACCTACAAGAGAGCAAGCACACATATGCGTATACGGGCACGTGAACCCACACACAAACATACATGCGCACATACGAACATTTCAGACTGAGAGATACATTTGAACGTGAATGAAGAACTATGGTGAAGTGAGAAGTTACCCAGGACTCCTATCTTTAATGGAGTGCTGCTCTTTAGACACTTCTTTTTCAGAACTGCTGGATGTTTGAGTCTGTTCCAGATGGTCTGCTCTGCCTTTTCCCTGTCACAATGATTTTTATTTTTTCCAACAGAAAATAGCATTACATCCAAGCAAAAAATGTCACTGAAGTCAAGGACTGCTGTCAAGTTGCACAAGATTGGCAACGTATAGATTCACTGTGTAAAATACAAACAGAAATAGGCTTTTCCTACCTTATGGAGCATGTGACAAGAAGCACCACATCTGCCTGTATAAAAAAAAAAAAAATTAGGAAAGATGAGAATGAAAGCTTTCAAATAAAGGAAGCGCTGTGTTTATCAAGGGTCAAAGGTCAAGGCATTGACACTTACCTCTGATAGTTCGTGGGTCCGAACATATCCACCCTTCTGAAGAATGGACCACGCAATTTCAGTGTCGTTGACGTTCATCTGACAGCCGTATGTTTCGAAATACACTGCAAGATGTAAACACCAAAATAAAATTGGCAACGACTACCGGCATACTGACACATGGGAATTAAAATCCTAAAGCCTGAACTATCATGGCAACAAATGCAGTTACATACCTTTCCGTAGCTGCGCCAGACCACTTTCTTCAGGAAGATACGATTCCTCATGTTCCTGTTGCGTCTCAGTTGAACTTTTGCCTGAAGAACTCTTAATGACGACAGCTTGGTCTTAAATGTGCTCACTCTCGTCTCATCAGTCTCATTAGTAGGAGTGCTAGATAGAGACACTGAGCAATAACCTCTGCATTTGTCGGCGAGTCGAGATAAACACTTTTGAACAGAAAACACTAGAAGTCTAAGCCTGCGGGCAGACATCATGTCTAAACGGGAGATTCGGCTACAAAGCCATGAACAAGACAAGAAACTCAATTTAACTTTAAAAGTAACGTTAGCTAAGGCTAAGTGCTAACTTAGCAATGGTGCTGTGGTTTGCGCAGAACAATTTTATATACAAAAGTATATTATCAGCGAGCTAACAAATCTGTACAAGCAGCCAATAAATATAAAAATATCTGTAGCTTAGTTAGGTAACCTAATAATTCAGCTGTAACATACACTCACGTATGACCCCACACGGTTAACATTGACATGCAGTTTTGTAATTTTCAAAATAACGGTTTCATTAAAACGTAACAGTGATACTCGTGTTTCAGTTCTAAGACAAGTAAACGGTGTAACTTGGGAGGGAGATCAATCGCAAAAATATCGATTTACGTTTTTTAATTCATATTTTTGTAATTAATATTTTTTAATTAATATTTTTTTAATTAATAGTTTTGTGAAATCTTATATTTAACATAAACGGCTACTTTTATTTTGCAAGTGTTTACTTGTTAGTCATAAGTAGTGTTTTGTGAGATGATTGTTCGTTTTCACACATGGCTCTCTGTCCCTCACCTACTCTGATCTAATGACGAATGCGTAATTTATTTTATAAGTGGACTTCACACTTCGTTCTGTTACCTAAGGGTCAGTACAACATACTCGTTTAAATGTGCTGATACAAAGATTGTGAAACAATTAATGTTTTTAATTAACTGATTAAAGTTTTACTCTGAATGAACACATTTTACGAATATATAGGAATGTTAACCTTATTACATTGTCTTTGATGAGGAAATGGGTATTTTGGATGTTTTAACCTTTTAAACATGTTTTAACCTTTTAAACTTTTAAATATTACCGTAAGGTTGTAAATACGTTCATTAATATTTTAGGTATTTTGATTATTCATTTTGCAATTTTGATTAAAAATAAATAAATAAATAAAATTAAAAATCAAGTTATTTAAACATGTCCAAGAATTGCTGTCCACTCTCTCATCTTTGGATAACCATCTTGGTAAAAATGCGACCTTTGACATCAGTGACCTCACAACTTTAAAAAAGGTCTATCTTCATTCGCCTAAAGGCATAAACTGCATGCTCCTATAGTATGTCAGTTCATTTGAATTTCTCACTTTGTCCCCATACTCAGATGAGTTAAAGCTAAAAATGTCCACCCCATTGTGATGAAATATTGAGTTAATAAACATTATTTTAGAATATCAAAATATATGTTTGAAATGCTAACTTTAGCTAAAATTGTCCACCTGCTGACATGACAGTTGCACAATACAGTGAACATATACTTGCATATACCTTCTTTGCTGTTTTCTTGTTGTTTTGTTTTAAGTAATATTTCCTAATAACTATTAAACTATTGATGTTCAGCTACGACAGGAGCTGAAGTAGCAAAGAGGAAAAGGTCCAGGTGAGATGCAGACCCTTGGAGGAAAGAGACAATTACCTGTGAAATTAGAGAGAGAGAAAGCGCTGTAGAAAAGGTGAGGAGATTTTAACAAAAAAGGGAATTCATGACTGAAAAAGAAAGGTATGCCAAAAAAACCCCAAAACAAAACAGAGTCGAGAAAGGAATAGTTGCCATGACAACTAAACATTCTTGAAGAGCTATAAACTGTGTTATCAAGGTGTATTTTAAATGTTCATAACTTTGCTTTTAATGGCTTTAAACGTTATATATAGCTTAGAAGTATGTAGAGGTTGGAGGAATATGTGTGGCTATATTTGGGCTATTTCTTCTGTTTGGGTATGAGTGGTTTGTAGCATTTAGCATTGGACATTGAGAGTGCTGAAAAGTCTAAATGTGTCTGTGAAAGCTTTAGAAGTATAAAGTGATTGATTTTTAAATTAGTAATGAAAATGCTGAGGTAATAAAATGATATTGTAAGCAGAAAAGTATGGATGGTCCCGAATAAACTGGTTTCATGCAGGAAAGACCAGTGTAGGCTTCAGCATAAATCTTCAGGAGGCCTCTTTGAAAAAGCCTCTAGGGGATTCCGTTGAAGGGAGAGCCTTGGTTCAAGGATGGGACATCCCGGCCAAGCACTGGAAGAAACAATATGGAGATCACCAAAAGAAACAATATGGGCATCCGGTGATATAGAATAGGATCGTCTTTTAAAAAAATAGAAGTAGTTCAGGTTGAACATAATAGTACCAAGAACTTGTTGGTGTAACTATTAAATATCAATTAGCATATATTGAATAATGTATGGTTTGAACATAATAGTGGAAACCTGGACAAGTATTATGAAAAAATAAAAATGGTTATGCAAGTGTCCTTGAAGCGTTTGGTTACTATCTGATGGATTAAAATAGGTTTGTTGGTAGCAAAGACATCACTAAAGTGTACAGAGCAAAGGTACTCCAGGACCAGGATGGGTAAGTAGCAGCTTGATCAATGGACTCTTCTGTGAGACGTAACAGGGCGTCGGTCTTAAATGTAATGTTAGATCAAGTGAAAAACTTTAGTGGATTGAAATACAGATAAATAAATCCACCAAAAGTGCACCTGCATCATTGGTAAAAAGTTGTTCTGCTAGTTGTCTGATTTTGTTCCAGTAATCTAATGTTTCCTGTGGACTAGGTGGTTCAAGATTATATTGGTGTTTGCTTTATTTCTGTGATCTTTTTAACCATAGTCTGCTTGTTTATACTGTCTACCAAATATTGAGTAGTGAAACACTGACACAATCCCTTTTGGCGTCAGACATTTGTAATAATTTCAATAATCTACACTTGTAAATCAAGAGGGCAGCACCATTTTAAAGTCTAGTTTCCTTTCTCTGTATCACTTTCTGGAATTTTTCCGTCTGTGTTTTTATTAAAGTTAAAAATGGAAAGGGTATTAAAACTCCCTTTCACTGACATCTCTTCCACTGAACTTGTAGAGAAAGTGATGATATGAAGATGATTATGTTTATCGCTTTCACTCAGAGATCATTGTCTGAGGGTCATGTTGTACAGTTCACGATGCCCCGGGTTGCAATCAGGAGGTTTGACAGTGATGTGCCACAGTTGTCTGTGGTGTTCTATATGATCATCACAGAACATCACACATAACTGGTCAAATTGTATCTCGAGTAGTATATTTGTGTATTATACTATATATTAGCAGCATATCTTTATGATGCAATTAAAAACATTCCCCATCCCCCTGAATACCAATCATATTACATATCTGGGTACTAAATTCTCTTCCCAGTTGTCTGTTATTCAAAATAAATAGTCATCCAATTATTAAAACAATAAGCGACAAACTTCATTGATGGACAAATTTGCCCCTTATGCTCTTCGGACAAACTGCAATAATTAAAATGAGAATATTACCTAAACGAAATTGTTTGTTTTCAATTATTCCAGTGCCACCAACCTGTCTAAAATCTTTGGACAACATCATAACTTGATTCTACTGGAAAAATAAATCACATAGAATCAAACTCACAACATTACAGAACTGTAGTTGATTATTGCAAATCAACTACAATATGGAATAAAATGGATAAAACCTAGTATATCAGACAGAATATGGATAGACATAGAGCAAACATTATGCAAAGATCTAAAAGTCAGACTTACCATTTATCAGTCAAATCAATTAAAGAACATTCATGATCAACAATTTGTGGGTGGCCATGATACTAACAGCTTGGTGGAAATTCCACAAGATATCAAACTCCACACTAACATAAACATAACACTGCTTTCATGTCACTTCCACAAGTAGCCCAAACATAAGATATAGAAAGCAGGTAAGAGCAACTATCAGTTCAGAGACATTAAACTCACGTGCATCCATATCAGTATTATAAACATTCCTAATACAAAAAAACTATCACATAAGATATACAAAATAATAATGAAATCAAATCGCATAATTACTCTCCAATCGAGACAATGGGAGGAAGATTTATTACTAACCCCCGACGCCACAGTCTGGATTAAAATGTATAATAATAATTACCACATGACAGCAACACTAACCTACAATGCATTCAGTACAAAATAATACATAGATTACATTATACTACACATTGGATGTTTAAAATTGGTTTCACAAGCTCAGCAATCTGTACATACTTTACTCCAAACACAGCTGACGATTACATTCACATCGTGTGGCAGAGCACACCTATCAAGTAATTTTGGAAATAGGTCATCACACACATGTCCCATGATTTAAATAACCCTATCCATCCAACACCATCTTTATGTCTCCTAGGAGACATGTCATCAACCAATGTGTCAATAGAAAAAAAACAGGATAATATATATATATAACATTATTAATTGCAAATACAAACATACTCATGAATTGGAAAACAAAAAATAATATTAGTGTCACCGAATGGAAAAATCTATTGATAGACTACATATCAATGGAAAAAAATCTCAGAATGAATCAATAAGAACCAATAACCTAGACTGGACTCCTTTGATAAAAAGTTTACAGAGCTAATCCATAAATGATAAATATCCCAATCTAGTACGTGTACATATACAGTGCACTCGCACATAGCCTCTCTCTCTCTCTCACACACACACACACAGGCAGACGCACACAAGCAGTCACACACGAACACACACACACACACACACACACACACACACACACACACACACACACACACACACACACACACACACACACACATTCCCGTAATGGTGCAGGTGGCTAATACTTAAAATACTCTATCTGCATTTCCCGTTTGTCTGTTTCGTCTCTGTTCGTCTTATTTTTCCTCTCTCCCCTATTCCCGTTTCCCCCACGTTATTTATGTCTGTTCATACGTTTTATACACCCGATATAGTTGGACACAGTGAGAAGTTAGAAATAAATAATGAATAAATAATAAAGTTCTAAAGGTCCTCCGATGGGCGGAAATCAACTGATATATTTATTTCTCCAGATTTCTAACTCGGAGAGAAAAAGACGTCCTTTTACAAATCGCACCTCGTTGTGGAACTCTACTAAGGTTTACAATCCAGGCGATTATTTTTAACCTCAAAGAACATAGGCCTGCTCCAAGGCAAACTGATTTCATCCCATTAATTAACTTTAATGCGATGTTTTTTGCCGAGCATTAGGCTAAAGAAAATGAATGTTGCTGCGTTTATCAAACTAAAAGTATTTATTCTGAGCCATGCGGTAAATGATTCAGTGTGAGCAGCATATGGACGATTTTTGGAAAATGCTGTGACTAGGTAATATTTTGAAATATAAGGCGTTGTTAAAGCCTCTCATTCACGCTATTAACGTTATAAGTTAAAATAATTGAATAATTCATAAATAAATAAATAGCGTTTGTATAATATTTAAAAATAAACATTTACGTAAAAGCACTCTTACGTAACAACCAAGTTGTCATGTATTTGAATCTAAAGCTAAAGTGTTGCTTTGATCGCTTTGGTCGGTCGACACTTGCCTGGCTCTGTTGAATTGCTGTTTCAAACTGTTTTATAATTCGTGCAGTTAGATCATTTGGTTAAATCATTTACGATTTTATTTTATTCATTTACTACTTTCGACTACGATTTCCAGAAAGGTTGACCGACGATCCTCACGAAAATGAATCCAAGTACTCCAAGTTCGCCGATGACTTCGTTGTACGTGGGTGACCTCCATCCAGACGTTACCGAGGCCATGCTATACGAGAAATTCAGTCCTGCTGGCGCAATAGTCTCCGTACGGATTTGCAGGGACGCGATGACCCTCCGCTCACTTGGATACGCATACGTGAACTTTCAGCAGCAGGCAGATGCTGAGCGTGCTTTGGACACTATGAACTTTAACATCATCAAAGGCAGACCTGTGCGAATTATGTGGTCCCAGAGAGACCCCTCTCTGAGGAAGAGTGGAGTTGGCAACATCTTCATCAAGAACCTTGACAAGTCTATTGACAGCGAAGCTCTTTACGACACATTCTCTGCCTTTGGGAACATCCTTTCCAGCAAGGTGGTGTGTGACGAGAATGGCTCTAAGGGCTACGGCTTTGTGCACTTTGAGACCCGTGAGGCTGCGGAGAGAGCAATTGAGAGACTTAATGGCATGTTGCTCAATGACCGCAAAGTGTTCATTGGCCACTTCAAGTCTCGCAAGGAGCGAGAGGCTGAGATGGGGGCCAGGGCCAAAAAGTTCACCAATGTGTACGTCAAGAACTTTGGAGAGGACATGGACGACGACAAGCTGAAGGAGATCTTCAGCAAGTTTGGCCAAACGCTGAGCACTCGCGTCATGACCGACGAGAGCGGCAAGTCCAAGGGCTTTGGCTTTGTGAACTTCGAGAGGCACGAGGATGCCCAGAGGGCTGTGGATGAGATAAATGGGAAGGAGCTGAATGGGAAGAAGGTGTATGTGGGTTATGCCCAGAAGAAAGGCGAGAGGCAGACAGGGCTGAAACGAAAGTTTGAGCAGATGAAGCAGGACGGTATGACTCGCTACCAGGGAGACAACCTGTACGTCAAGAACCTAGACGACGGTCTGGACGACGCGCGTCTACGTAAGGAGTTCTCTCCGTTCGGGACCATCACAAGTGCCAAGGTGATGATGGAGGGCGGCCGCTCCAAAGGGTTCGGCTTCGTGTGTTTCTCCTCGCCGGAGGAGGCCGCCACGGCCATGACGGAGATGAATGGGCGCGTTGTAGGCACCAAGCCGCTGTACGTGGCTCTGGCGCAGCGCAAGGAGGAGCGGCAGGCCCACCTCTCCAACAAGTACATGAAGCGCACGGCCAGCGTGAGTGCCTTGCCCAACCTCGTGCTCAACCCCTACCAGCCTGCCCCGCCCTCCGGCTACAACATGGAAGCCATTCCACAAGCTCAGAACTGGCCTGCCTACTGCGCAAGCAGCCAGCTGGCACAACTCCTCCCCAGCCCTTGCTGGGCCATGCAGTGCGTCCACCCACAGCAAGTCCAGGATATGCCGAGTGCCATCGGTCCAGCCGCATCCTGCCCGCAGGCCTTCAGCGCCATCCGACCAACCACCGCCTGCCAGGTCCCACGCACGATGACCTATCAGACCATGGCATCTGAGGCTCCGGGGACAGGGATGGCCAGCGCGGAAGCTGCCAACAAGGCGTCGCTGGTGAGAGCAGTACCACAGTACAAAACCACCTCAGGCGTTCACAGCCCACAGCAACACCTGGGCACACAGCCCTTAGATATAAATGTCAAACTTACCATTTATCAGTCAAATCAATTATAAAACATTTATGTTTCTCAACCCACAGCAGCACCTGGGGGCAGAGCTCCAGGTGCCCGTGCAGCTGGCTGCGGTCCATGTGCAGGGTCAGGAACCTCTCAGTGCCTCCATGCTGGCTGCTGCACCTCCACAGGAGCAGAAGCAGATACTGGGTGAGCGTCTGTTTCCCCTGATCCAGAACATGCAGCCCACCCTTGCAGGGAAGATCACGGGTCTGTTCCTGGAACTGGACAACTCGGAGCTACTGCATATGCTGGAGTCTCCTGAGTCTCTGCACCCTAAGGTGGATGAGGCAGTCGCTGTGCTCCAGGACCAGTGCGCGCAGGAAGCCGCTCAAAAACTTTAACCAGTGCTGCGCTTCTGGCTGTCTAATGGAAGAATAAGCAGTAAAAAAAATTAACATTTTAACTGAAAAAAATAAACATTGAAACTGAAATGCATTGAACATTGAAATATTTTTGCCATGTCTGTAGACATCAAGCCTGTAAGGGTTGGCACCAGGCCGAGGCCCCCTCGACCAGAGGGAGGCGTCGAGTCAACCACGCCACTGATCAGGATCAACACCCAACAGCTGGGCTAGACCTTATATAAGCCCAGTGACCCAATCATTCAGTGCTGGGTTTTTGATAAAGTTTTGAGCCAAGCTCCTAGCCGGTAACTCTGGGTATTGAGGTCTGTGAGCCCTTGTGCTATGCCTCTTTTCTGTTCTGCGAGGGTGTCAGTGTTTTTACACGTCCCCTCCCTTCTCCAGTTTTCCCCTCTCGAGTCTGTCTCTCTCCTGAGGCTTCCCTTAGCCATTCAAGTTTCTCCCCGTTTTCTGGTTTTGTTTGGGAGCTTTTAGTTCGAGTTTTCCCCAGTGCATCGGGGTTGCCATTTCTTTCCGTGGCGTTCTTTGTTCTCCCCTTTTCCACGCTCACCGAGGTGTTTCGTTTTTTCCTCTTGTTTTGCTTGATCCAAGCTCTAACTGTTCTGCACACGAGCCCACCATTGTTAGAGTGTGGCTGCTTACCCAGTAAGCTATTGGTGTCCTCACCTAGCTGACCTGGATTCAAAACCACCTTACAAAGTCCAGGCCTTGGTTATTCTAAGCTTAAAATGAAAACGACAGAAAAAGGTAAAATCATTTCAAGTTTGGTTTATTTGTCGCATACATAGTCATACACAGTATAACTCACAGTGAAATGGTTGAGTGCTCTGTCCAATCTGAGGAAAAAGAAAAACAGGGGTGCATAGAGAAATATATTCTATATATATACAAAAATATATTAATAGTGTATGTACAATATATATATATATATATATATATATATATATATATATATATATATATATATATATATATAATGTTTATATGTACAATGTATATATGGATATTTATATATGTATGTACAGAATGTACAGTCCCATCTTGCAATTGACATATTTACAGTTATATGTTACATATTACAGTTATATTGAACATATTACAGTTATTTCTATTACATATTACAGATTTTGACATGAACAGCTGATCATTTTTTTGTTTTTATTCCTCTTAAAGTTTGAATGTTCAGATTGTCAGTTCTTACAGGTCATAGCTGATCATTAGATAAGTGTATTGGGTTGCATTAATATAAATGTAAAGATCAAAAAAACAAAACCCCACAGTGTAGCTTAAAATAGAGAATAATTCTGTAATATTCCTTTATGTACAACACAATTTCAAATGACCTTATTAACAAACCAGTAAAGACAGGACGAGAAGCAAAGGTCACTTACACGTATTAAATCTTGAAGCAAACAAACTGCAGCTGCGAGTGCCACACTGCCATCCAGTTCCACTCTCTGGTCTGGCGACGGTCATATTACAGGAGCAACGAGAGGCTGCCAACAGTTTCTTTTAGCTTGTCTACTGAGACGGTGAAACTGGCCAACCAGGTGAAAAGCATTGTGAAGGAGAAACGACTTCGACTGCCGACGTGGGAAAGTAGCAGTCAGAGCAGGTCTATTGGAGCAGTGCGATGGACTCTGCCCAACAATGGGCTGCAAGCCCACATCTCTGCACATAGCAACAGTATGTGGTTCCTAGGTGCCCAGTCGGCTAGTTTTAAAGTTCAATTCAAATATTAAATAAAAATGCAGACTTCAGAATTGGTTAAAGAGCATAACTGTGCACGTACTTTATTGTAGGTTAACATTAACACGCATTATTGAGGCACCCTCTGGAGAATGTCTAAAAATCAGAGAACCCACATTTTCATACATTTTTCAGTAGTGGTTATGTATTCACCCCACATTCCTTTACATATTTGCGTTTGTCTTCACGTCCATTGCATCCAAACCATACATTTGTCAATATATGCAAAGTAATATAAAACACCCACACCAGTTGGAACCTGTTAACACCACATTCCAAGAGATTTCTCTTGACCTTATCCTAAAGAGATGGTCCTGAGCCTGATGGAAATAATATCTCATACTTGGGAGGACATGGACGACAACAAGCTAAATGAGATCTTCAGCAAGTTCGGCCCAACGCTGAGCCTTCGCGTCATGACAGACGAGAGCGGCAAGTCCAAGGGCTTTGGCTTTGTGAGCTTCGAGAGGCAAGAGGATGCCAAAAGGGCTGTGGATGAGATGAACGGGAAGAAGTTGAATGGGAAGCAGCTGTATGTGGCTCGTGCCCAGAAGAAAGGCGAGAGGCAGACAGAGCTCAAACGCAAGTTTGAGCAGATGAAGCAGGACGGCACGACTCGCTACCAGGGAGTGAACCTGTACGTTAAAAACCTAGACGACAGTCTGGACGACGAGCGTCTGCGTAAAGAGTTCTCTCTATTCGGGACAATCACGAGTGCCAAGGTGATGACGGAGGGCGGCCGCTCCAAAGGGTTCGGCTTTGTGTGTTTCTCCTCGCCGGAGGAGGCCACCGAGGCAATGAAGGAGATGAACGGGTGCATCGTAGGCACCAAGCCGCTGTACGTGGCCCTGGCGCAGCGCAAGGAGGAGCGGCAGGCCCACCTCACCCACCAGTACATGCAGCGCATGGCCAGCGTGAGTGCCGTGCGCAACCCAGTGCTCAACCCCTACCAGCCCGCCCCGCCCTCCGGCTACTTCATGATGGCCATTCCACAGGCTCAGAACTGGGCTACCTGCTACCCGAGCAGGCAACTGGCACAGCTCCACCCCAGCACCCGCTGGGCTACGCACAGCATTCAGCCACAGCATTTCCAATACATGCCGAGTACCATCAGGCCCGCTGCAGACCAATCTCTGGGCCAGGAACCTCTCACTGCCTCCGTGCTGGATCTGGAACCTCCGCAGGAGCAGAAGCAGATGTTGGGTGATCTATGGTCTGTTTCCCGTGATCCAGAACATGCACCCCAACCTTGCAGGGACGGGTTTGCTCCTGGAGATCGACAACTTGGAGCTTCCGCTTATGCTGGCTGAAAAAATAAAAACGCATTAAATATTGAAATATTTTTGCCTGGTCCATAGACTCCAGTTTCAGGCCTTGATTACAGTAAACTAAAACAACATGTAAAAAGGCTAAATGATTGACACATGTACAGTCGGTGACTCCTTTCTTTTTGTTCCTCTTACTGTTCGAATGCTCAGAATGTCAGTTTTTGCAGTTGACAGCTGAGCATTAGGCATGTGTATTGGATTGTATTAATAATACAATTGAGGATTCATTGCTGTTCAGGGACCCAGCAGTGGTAACTTGGCAGTGGTAGGGCTTGAACTAGCAACATTCTGATTACTAGTCAAGTAACCTCTGAATAGTATTATTATGATTAATATTATTAATATATCTTACACTGAGGTCTGCTGAAGCTTACCCAGGATCCTTTGCAGCAGCCTGCCATATGCACAAATCATTACGAAAGGACACAGAATCTCTAAACTCCCTTGTTTTATGTTATTAGTTTGTCTAATTCAATGTTAAAGCACTTTCCCCTGTAAACACTCTTTTTATGACCTCATTTCACCGTTTCATGACTTTATGCCACGAACCAACCAACTATTCTTTTATACAACTCTTTTCAAACACTTCAACCATTGTGGGTAATTACACTATTATACACCTGTAATTCTTGTTATGCTATTTATTTTATTGGTACTGTCGATACATCGATGTTAGGAGAAATACCTCATGAATACTTTAAATGAATCCTTAAAATGACACCTATTCCATTTACTAATGCTAAGCTTGCTACAGTCTGAACTTCTAGCAAGTCAAGAGAAGTCTCATGCAGTTTCTGTATTTTCTATAATTGCATAATATATGGATGGTTTTAAACTCAATAACATACGCACTTGCAAAATATGTGAATATAAAGGAACAAAAATAAATTAACATAACCACATACCTAAACATCATCTGGTACCATCACCCCATCACCCCTCAATGCAGTATGAGGATGGTCAGATTGTTGTATTTACTAATAGTTACCACTAGTATTAAAATAACAGTAAGCCCAAACTGTTCGACTATGTCCTCTTAAACAAACCTGTGATTTTTTAAATATTTGGACCACATCCTCCTGCAGAATAAAACAATCAGGAAATACAGTTGAGTTGGCCCATACCGCCCTCACATCAGTGTGATTTCCATCAATGACGTGTTATGGCTCTGGGTAAGGAACAATGTTATATTGTTCAATAAACTTTTCACAGGATGCATATTTTTCATTGTTTTAGCAAAGTTTTCGCTACCTCTATACAGCAAACACCAGAATCGACAAGGTTTACATTAATTATAGTCAGTAGAATTAAAGGGAAGAGGCCATATAAAAGGCTGGGATCTACGTTTAGCAGACTCGGCACTGTGTTACTAGATATTGCCCACATTCCAGTAATTTTATTAAGTCCTCTTTAAACAGAAAATAAAGATGCAGAATTAATTGAAGAGAGTAGTAGGTCCATTATTTATTTTGAGCTCAGCGTTACATACAAACGAGGCATAGTCCAGAATATGTCTAATAATCACACAAGGAACACACATTTTTATCCAGTTTTCACAACTGATTATGTGATTGCCACACCTTCTCTACATACTGGTGTTTGAAATCTCAACCACTGTGTTCAACCATACATTATTCAATATATGCAAATTGAGATCTATCATTGTACAAATTGAAGCTTGACCCCAGTATATCCTATTGGAAGATTTTCCTGTTTTTTTTTTTTTTGTTGTTGTTTTTTTTGTTTTTAACAAAGATGATCTCAACTCATACCATCAAACACCTGCAAGATGATGTTGCAGGTCAGTATCACCCTGCTCTTATGGTAAGATAATGAACCTTGCTTAGCCACAGAACTCTCGAAGAGGCTTTCACGTCTTTTAAAAGCCGGGATCTTTCCCAATACTTAGGAAGCTATTTCTCACGGGAACAGTCCAGAGTCATCTGCCGTAGACTTCCACAGAGGCCTTGAAACCACCTGCATCAGAGCCTCTGCTCTGCACTTACAGACCCAAAAAGGCCTTAAGATACCCCAGAAACATTATTCCTCTTTATGCTTTCAAACACAGTCTTGCACCACTCTGCACCTGTTGCAGAGAGCTTCAAAGCCTATTATAATTAGATCACAGATCGCCTCATGAAAATACCTTTACCCCAAAACATTTTATTACCTCAGGTGGAACAGTGTGTATAGGCCTAGACCTCTTTAGATGTAACTTAGAACCGCCGGTGACCGCTGTATGCGTTTCTTTGGTTGTACAAGCTCTACTGGAGGACTCGATGAATAGTTGATGATGGAAGAGGGGTATATCAGATTCACCCCTTCTGCCTCCATGTGACAAATTAACACACTGCATAAACTTTTAGAAATAAATCAGTCTTTTAACAAATGGTAAACATTCTCTAGAAAAGATTATCTTGTAACAATTCATTGAGTATATGAACTGTTTTTGTGTCCTTATATCTATAAATGAAAAGTAATAAAACATTATAGATGATAAATAAATTACATAAAATGTATAAAAGTTCACAAATAAGAAAGTACCTGAGTCTGCACTTTTCTCCACAGATTCAAGAAACTCGTGAAAGTTGGAAGCTATAGAAACACATAGTACAGAATTATAGACTGACTGAGGTGTGAGCAGAAAGATCGCCATGATGTCCTTATATCTAAAGCACTCAAAGCATTGATGTTATGTAAATAAACTGTGATCCGATTGGTTCAATCTAAGTAAATAGATTCACCTACTTTGAAGTTAAAGTTTTTCTCAAAAGGTTAGAACTGGTTGACTATACTTTGCCGTGTTCTGTAATAGAAAATGTAAACATTTATATCTAAAATATTGCACGACAGAAATCAATTCAAGACTAACCTCTAATGACCGCTAGATGGGGGAAGATATTAAGTAATAAATGAGTCCAGATCCTCCTGCCCGACAATATGGTGAGACTCTGTTTTTACGTGTGATGGAAAATGATACGAAACTATGTATTATGTGATTCATATAAAATCACACTGATCCTTTTGTTCTTAAATTAATAATGCTGTTTGCACATTTGTATCCGCCTGTTGCTGATTAAGTTGAACATGTATCAGGAACTGTTAACATCAAGGTCAACTTGACACACAACCCACACTGTTTGGAGTCAGTTTGGGTTGGTTTGTGGAAAAAACCAAGCTGAGAGCTGATTGGCTTATAGCCACAGCAACAAAGGAAAGAAGAGCTGCTTAAGAAAAGATGATTGGTTAAAGACAGCACAGGAGTAGTATAACTAGCCACGGTTTTGTATACTCGGGGCTCCCTACCTGAGGAGAGCCAAACATTTATTTTATTCTTTTTCTTATTAAATTACTCTCTTAATCACGTCTGACTTGCTGTTTGTTCAAAATTCCACAACATATGTCATTACTACGCCGCACAAAAAAGACCGCCATATTTGTAGTTCCACAATGTGAAAAGGCGTCATTTTCTATGCAAACGAATGAATAAACACCATGCCATGCCTTGCTGTATCCCCTCTTTGCACCGCTGGACAGACACACTCATGACACTGTACTCATCAAAAGCAGCACCAGAGACGCACTGAGTCATATCCCGCTACACACCTCTCAGGCCAGCTTGTTTGCACGTTTTGTCATAAAACTCAAAATGTCATTTGTTGCCATTATATATAAAATTACCTATTTAAAAAAACAAATAAATCAAAAAGTACTTGTGACTAGAGAGACACGTGGCTAATCACCTACAAGAAATAATGTCAGTGATGTTTGGGGCAGGTGTTTCAAACTTGCCCAGACTCTTGAGAAGCACCTAAACGCTCACACAAGGGTGTCCGCTTGCCATAGTGCTGCAAATACTGCAGGAAGGGCTTTGGTGAAACAGGCCACATGGAGGAGCAGAAGACAATCCACACAACTGAAGAAGCCCATAGCTGCCCAGTATGTCAGAAGCAATTTGTGCAGCTGGGTAATGAACCATATTTGTACCCATTCGTATGTTGGGAGCAAATCAGTTGAAGACTTGAACAGTATGTTAACAATCAGTTAAAATTACTGTTGATGACAAGAAAACAATGGCTAATATGTTCCTTCACAGCTATGTCATTGGTTGATCTATTTTTGTCAGATTTAGTGCTTGTTTGGGCAAGTGTGTTAAAGTCTTCCTTTGTTTTTGGTTTTGTTCCTTTTCATATAGTTGTTTATTCCTTTTTGTCTAGTGATGTCCATTATCCATTTAAAATCTGTCAAATTAAACAAATGTGAAACGAATTCCATAGTATTCAGATTTGATTGCAAAAGAGACCAACCACTCCCCGTATTTTGAATTTTGCATATACAGTATATGTGCAGTTCCAGCCTAGTCCACTGATCCAAAATCTGGCCCAGATGTATCTGTTGACTGCAAATTTGAATGATTTCTGTGCTCTGCAGCAAAGGAGCGTTTGGTTACTATCTGATGGATTAAAATAGGCTTGTTGGTAGCAAAGACATCACTAAAGTGTACAGAGCAAAGGTACTCCAGGACCAGGATGGGTAAGTAGCAGCTTGATCAGTGGAATCTTCTGTGAGACGTAACAGGATTTCGGTCTTAAATGTAATGTTAGATCAAGTGAAAAACTTTAGTGGATTGAAATACAGATAAATAAATCCACTAAAAGTGCATCTGCATCATTGGTTAAAAAGTTGTTCTGCTAGTTGTCTGATTTTGTTCCAGTAATCTAATGTTTCCTGGGACTAGGTGGTTCAAGATTATATTGGTGTTTGCTTTATTTCTGTGATTTTTTTAACCATAGTCTAATTGTTTATACTGTCTACCAAATGCAATACTGAGTAGTGAAACACTGACACAATCCCTTTTGGCGTCAGACATTTGTAATAATTTCAATAATCTACAGTTGTAAGTCAAGAGGGCAGCACCATTTTAAAGTCTAGTTTCCTTTCTCTGTCTCACTTTCTGGAATTTTTCCGTCTGTGTTTTTATTAAAGTTAAAGAGGGATAGGGTATTAAAACTCCCTTTCACTGACATCTCTTCCACTGAACTTGTAGAGAAAGTGATGATATGAAGATGATTATGTTTATCACATTCACTCAGAGATCATTGTCTGAGGGTCATGTTGTACAGTTCACGATGCCCCGGGTTGCAATCAGGAGGTTTAACAGTGATGTGCCACAGTTGTCTGTGGTGTTCTATATGATCATCACAGAACATCACACATAACTGGTCAAATTGTATCTCGAGTAGTATATTTGTGTATTATACTATATATTAGCAGCATATCTTTATGATGCAATTAAAAACATTCCCCATCCCCCTGAATACCAATCATATTACATATCTGGGTACTAAATTCTCTTCCCAGTTGTCTGTTATTCAAAATAAATAGTCATCCAATTATTAAAACAATAAGCGACGAACTTCATTGATGGACAAATTTGCCCCTTATGCTCTTCGGACAAACTGCAATAATTAAAATGAGAATATTACCTAAACGAAATTGTTTGTTTTCAATTATTCCAGTGCCACCAACCTGTCTAAAATCTTTGGACAACATCATAACTTGATTCTACTGGAAAAATAAATCACATAGAATCAAACTCACAACATTACAGAACTGTAGTTGATTATTGCAAATCAACTACAATATGGAATAAAATGGATAAAACCTAGTATATCAGACAGAATATGGATAGACATAGAGCAAACATTATGCAAAGATCTAAAAGTCAGACTTACCATTTATCAGTCAAATCAATTAAAGAACATTCATGATCAACAATTTGTGGGTGGCCATGATACTAACAGCCTGGTGGAAATTCCACAAGATATCAAAGTCCACACTAACATAAACATAACACTGCTTTCATGTCACTTCCACAAGTAGCCCAAACATAAGATATAGAAAGCAGGTAAGAGCAACTATCAGTTCAGAGACATTAAACTCACCTGCATCCATATCAGTATTATAAACATTCCTAATACAAAAAAACTATCACATAAGATATACAAAATAATAATGAAATCAAATCGCATAATTACTCTCCCATCGAGACAATGGGAGGAAGATTTATTACTAGCCCCCGACGCCACAGTCTGGATTAAAATGTATAATAATAATTACCACATGACAGCAACACTAACCTACAATGCATTCAGTACAAAATAATACATAGATTACATTATACTACACATTGGATGTTTAAAATTGGTTTCACAAGCTCAGCAATCTGTACATACTTTACTCCAAACACAGCTGACGATTACATTCACATCGTGTGACAGAGCACACCTATCAAGTAATTTTGGCAATAGGTCATCACACACATGTCCCATGATTTAAATAACCCTATCCATCCAACACCATCTTTATGTCTCCTAGGAGACATGTCATCAACCAATGTGTCAATAGAAAAAAAACAGGATAATATATATATAACATTATTAATTGCAAATACAAACATACTCATGAATTGGAAAACAAAAAATAATATTAGTGTCACCGAATGGAAAAATCTATTGATAGACTACATATCAAAGGAAAAAATCTCAGAATGAATCAATAAGAACCAATAACCTAGACTGGACGCCTTTGATAAAAAGTTTACAGAGCTAATCCATAAATGATAAATATACCAATCTAGTACGTGTACATATACAGTGCACTCGCACATAGCCTCTCTCTCTCACACACACACACACACACACACACACACACACACACACACACACACACACACACACACACACACACACACACACACACACACATTCCCGTAATGGTGCAGGTGGCTAATACTTAAAATACTCTATCTGCATTTCCCGTTTGTCTGTTTCGTCTCTGTTCGTCTTATTTTTCCTCTCTCCCCTATTCCCGTTTCCCCCACGTTATTTATGTCTGTTCATACGTTTTATACACCCGATATAGTTGGACACAGTGAGAAGTTAGAAATAAATAATGAATAAATAATAAAGTTCTAAAGGTCCTCCGATGGGCGGAAATCAATTGATATATTTATTTCTCCAGATTTCTAACTCGGAGAGAAAAAGACGTCCTTTTACAAATCGCACCTCGTTGTGGAACTCTACTAAGGTTTACAATCCAGGCGATTATTTTTAACCTCAAAGAACATAGGCCTGCTCCAAGGCAAACTGATTTCATCCCATTAATTAACTTTAATGCGATGTTTTTTGCCGAGCATTAGACTAAAGAAAATGAATGTTGCTGCGTTTATCAAACTAAAAGTATTTATTCTGAGCCATGCGGTAAATGATTCAGTGTGAGCAGCATATGGACGATTTTTGGAAAATGCTGTGACTAGGTAATATTTTGAAATATAAGGCGTTGTTAAAGCCTCTCATTCACGCTATTAACGTTATAAGTTAAAATAATTGAATAATTCATAAATAAATAAATAGCGTTTGTATAATATTTAAAAATAAACATTTACGTAAAAGCACTCTTACGTAACAACCAAGTTGTCATGTATTTGAATCTAAAGCTAAAGTGTTGCTTTGATCGCTTTGGTCGGTCGACACTTGCCTGGCTCTGTTGAATTGCTGTTTCAAACTGTTTTATAATTCGTGCAGTTAGATCATTTGGTTAAATCATTTACGATTTTATTTTATTCATTTACTACTTTCGACTACGATTTCCAGAAAGGTTGACCGACGATCCTCACGAAAATGAATCCAAGTGCTCCAAGTTCGCCGATGACTTCGTTGTACGTGGGTGACCTCCATCCAGACGTTACCGAGTCCATGCTATACGAGAAATTCAGTCCTGCTGGCGCAATAGTCTCCGTACGGATTTGCAGGGACGCGATGACCCTCCGCTCACTTGGATACGCATACGTGAACTTTCAGCAGCAGGCAGATGCTGAGCGTGCTTTGGACACTATGAACTTTAACATCATCAAAGGCAGACCTGTGCGAATTATGTGGTCCCAGAGAGACCCCTCTCTGAGGAAGAGTGGAGTTGGCAACATCTTCATCAAGAACCTTGACAAGTCTATTGACAGCGAAGCTCTTTACGACACATTCTCTGCCTTTGGGAACATCCTTTCCAGCAAGGTGGTGTGTGACGAGAATGGCTCTAAGGGCTACGGCTTTGTGCACTTTGAGACCCGTGAGGCTGCGGAGAGAGCAATTGAGAGACTTAATGGCATGTTGCTCAATGACCGCAAAGTGTTCATTGGCCACTTCAAGTCTCGCAAGGAGCGAGAGGCTGAGATGGGGGCCAGGGCCAAAAAGTTCACCAATGTGTACGTCAAGAACTTTGGAGAGGACATGGACGACGACAAGCTGAAGGAGATCTTCAGCAAGTTTGGCCAAACGCTGAGCACTCGCGTCATGACCGACGAGAGCGGCAAGTCCAAGGGCTTTGGCTTTGTGAACTTCGAGAGGCACGAGGATGCCCAGAGGGCTGTGGATGAGATAAATGGGAAGGAGCTGAATGGGAAGAAGGTGTATGTGGGTTATGCCCAGAAGAAAGGCGAGAGGCAGACAGGGCTGAAACGAAAGTTTGAGCAGATGAAGCAGGACGGTATGACTCGCTACCAGGGAGACAACCTGTACGTCAAGAACCTAGACGACGGTCTGGACGACGCGCGTCTACGTAAGGAGTTCTCTCCGTTCGGGACCATCACAAGTGCCAAGGTGATGACGGAGGGCGGCCGCTCCAAAGGGTTCGGCTTCGTGTGTTTCTCCTCGCCGGAGGAGGCCGCCACGGCCATGACGGAGATGAATGGGCGCGTTGTAGGCACCAAGCCGCTGTACGTGGCTCTGGCGCAGCGCAAGGAGGAGCGGCAGGCCCACCTCTCCAACAAGTACATGAAGCGCACGGCCAGCGTGAGTGCCTTGCCCAACCTCGTGCTCAACCCCTACCAGCCTGCCCCGCCCTCCGGCTACAACATGGAAGCCATTCCACAAGCTCAGAACTGGCCTGCCTACTGCGCAAGCAGCCAGCTGGCACAACTCCTCCCCAGCCCTTGCTGGGCCATGCAGTGCGTCCACCCACAGCAAGTCCAGGATATGCCGAGTGCCATCGGTCCAGCCGCATCCTGCCCGCAGGCCTTCAGCGCCATCCGACCAACCACCGCCTGCCAGGTCCCACGCACGATGGCCTATCAGACCATGGCATCTGAGGCTCCGGGGACAGGGATGGCCAGCGCGGAAGCTGCCAACAAGGCGTCGCTGGTGAGAGCAGTACCACAGTACAAAACCACCTCAGGCGTTCACAGCCCACAGCAACACCTGGGCACACAGCCCTTAGATATAAATGTCGAACTTACCATTTATCAGTCAAATCAATTATAAAACATTTATGTTTCTCAACCCACAGCAGCACCTGGGGGCAGAGCTCCAGGTGCCCGTGCAGCTGGCTGCGGTCCATGTGCAGGGTCAGGAACCTCTCAGTGCCTCCATGCTGGCTGCTGCACCTCCACAGGAGCAGAAGCAGATACTGGGTGAGCGTCTGTTTCCCCTGATCCAGAACATGCAGCCCACCCTTGCAGGGAAGATCACGGGTCTGTTCCTGGAACTGGACAACTCGGAGCTACTGCATATGCTGGAGTCTCCTGAGTCTCTGCACCCTAAGGTGGATGAGGCAGTCGCTGTGCTCCAGGACCAGTGCGCGCAGGAAGCTGCTCAAAAACTTTAACCAGTGCTGCGCTTCTGGCTGTCTAATGGAAGAATAAGCAGTAAAAAAAATTAACATTTTAACTGAAAAAAATAAACATTGAAACTGAAATGCATTGAACATTGAAATATTTTTGCCATGTCTGTAGACATCAAGCCTGTAAGGGTTGGCACCAGGCCGAGGCCCCCTCGACCAGAGGGAGGCGTCGAGTCAACCACGCCACTGATCAGGATCAACACCCAACAGCTGGGCTAGACCTTATATAAGCCCAGTGACCCAATCATTCAGTGCTGGGTTTTTGATAAAGTTTTGAGCCAAGCTCCTAGCCGGTAACTCTGGGTATTGAGGTCTGTGAGCCCTTGTGCTATGCCTCTTTTCTGTTCTGCGAGGGTGTCAGTGTTTTTACACGTCCCCTCCCTTCTCCAGTTTTCCCCTCTCGAGTCTGTCTCTCTCCTGAGGCTTCCCTTAGCCATTCAAGTTTCTCCCCGTTTTCTGGTTTTGTTTGGGAGCTTTTAGTTCGAGTTTTCCCCAGTGCATCGGGGTTGCCATTTCTTTCCGTGGCGTTCTTTGTTCTCCCCTTTTCCACGCTCACCGAGGTGTTTCGTTTTTTCCTCTTGTTTTGCTTGATCCAAGCTCTAACTGTTCTGCACACGAGCCCACCATTGTTAGAGTGTGGCTGCTTACCCAGTAAGCTATTGGTGTCCTCACCTAGCTGACCTGGATTCAAAACCACCTTACAAAGTCCAGGCCTTGGTTATTCTAAGCTTAAAATGAAAACGACAGAAAAAGGTAAAATCATTTCAAGTTTGGTTTATTTGTCGCATACATAGTCATACACAGTATAACTCACAGTGAAATGGTTGAGTGCTCTGTCCAATCTGAGGAAAAAGAAAAACAGGGGTGCATAGAGAAATATATTCTATATATATACAAAAATATATTAATAGTGCATGTACAATATATATATATATATATATATATATATATATATATATATATATATATATATATATTATGTTTATATGTACAATGTATATATGGATATTTATATATGTATGTACAGAATGTACAGTCCCATCTTGCAATTGGCATATTTACAGTTATATGTTACATGGTGGTAATTGAACATATTACAGTTATATTGAACATATTACAGTTATTTCTATTACATATTACAGATTTTGACATGAACAGCTGATCATTTTTTTGTTTTTATTCCTCTTAAAGTTTGAATGTTCAGATTGTCAGTTCTTACAGGTCATAGCTGATCATTAGATAAGTGTATTGGGTTGCATTAATATAAATGTAAAGATCAAAAAAACAAAACTCCACAGTGTAGCTTAAAATAGAGAATAATTCTGTAATATTCCTTTATGTACAACACAATTTCAAATGACCTTATTAACAAACCAGTAAAGACAGGACGAGAAGCAAAGGTCACTTACACGTATTAAATCTTGAAGCAAACAAACTGCAGCTGCAAGTGCCACACTGCCATCCAGTTCCACTCTCTGGTCTGGCGACGGTCATATTACAGGAGCAACGAGAGGCTGCCAACAGTTTCTTTTAGCTTGTCTACTGAGACGGTGAAACTGGCCAACCAGGTGAAAAGCATTGTGAAGGAGAAACGACTTCGACTGCCGACGTGGGAAAGTAGCAGTCAGAGCAGGTCTATTGGAGCAGTGCGATGGACTCTGCCCAACAATGGGCTGCAAGCCCACATCTCTGCACATAGCAACAGTATGTGGTTCCTAGGTGCCCAGTCGGCTAGTTTTAAAGTTCAATTCAAATATTAAATAAAAATGCAGACTTCAGAATTGGTTAAAGAGCATAACTGTGCACGTACTTTATTGTAGGTTAACATTAACACGCATTATTGAGGCACCCTCTGGAGAATGTCTAAAAATCAGAGAACCCACATTTTCATACATTTTTCAGTAGTGGTTATGTATTCACCCCACATTCCTTTACATATTTGCGTTTGTCTTCACGTCCATTGCATCCAAACCATACATTTGTCAATATATGCAAAGTAATATAAAACACCCACACCAGTTGGAACCTCTTAACACCACATTCCAAGAGATTTCTCTTGACCTTATCCTAAAGAGATGGTCCTGAGCCTGATGGAAATAATATCTCATACTTGTAAGTGTGCTGGAGCCTATCCACCATCCTTTGCAGAAGCCTGCAGAGGCCTTTACAGAGGCCTCTGCCCTGTACACAAATCATTCTGAAAGGACACATACCATTCTGTGATTATGTTATTAATATGTCTAATTCAATGTTAAACCTCTGTTCTCTTTTTATTACCTCAAGCACCAGACCTGAGGAATTTGCACGGTCTCAAGGAGTGCGTGAAGTTTATCGCTCAGTGGAAACAAGAGGTGGAGCGTGTCTGTAAGCCTGACGAGGGCGCTGCAGCTGCATCCAGTAGCAGTAATGACTGCGGTGGAACCGTACACCCCCACACTGTTGCCAGCACATTTTTCAGTGGGCCAGCCGTCTCAAAGCTGTTGATACATTGTTCAGTCCACGTGAAGGGCAGCAGGAGAGAGGAAGTGAAGAGAGGACCTAGGCAGTGAAGGAGACCAAGCAGAGAAACACTGAATGGGCTAAAGAACTCCAGACAGTCTCAGAGCGGTGCGGCATGATGAGGGCAGAGTTGGCACAGAATTTCAGGCAGCTGGAGCTTAAGAAGAAGCTGGAACCCATGCTGCCTGTCCTGGACTTCATCGCATGGTCTCTACTCAAACATAACCAGGATGTAGTTTCACAGCTTTGGGTCCTCAGTAAACAGCGATCCTGGAGAACTTCAAAATCCATTCCAAATTCATTGTGGAACTGGATCTGCAGTGCTGTGGATGAGGTCACATTGGACCCCATGACCAAACATGCGTGGCTGCTGCTGTCTGATGACTGTAAGAGGGTTCAGGAGTACCTGACTAAGATGAAAGTTCAGTTCACCTCCCAGCGCTTTGACACTTGGCCCTGTGTGCTGGGCTGGGAGGACTTCTCTTCCAGCTGTCTTTCTATAACTCACAAATCTAGACATTTATTGGAAACGTCCGGGAGAAGCTGTAACCCCTCTTTGTACTGCTAGATGGCCGCACTCTCATGACACTGCACTCATCAAAAGCAGCACCAGAGACGCACTGAGTCATATTCCCGAACGCACCTCTCAGGCCAGCTTATTTGCACATTTTGTCGTAAAACTTAAGATGTCTGTTTTATTAAATTACCAAAAACTTTTTTTCAAAATCAAAGTATTTGTAGCTACAGAAAAACATGGCTAATCACAAAAATGAGAAATAACGTCACTGATATTTGCAACATGTGTTTCTAACATGCACAGGCTCTTGAGGAGCACCTAAACCCTCACACAGGGGTGTCTGCTTGTCATAGTACTGTAAGGAAGGGCTTTGGCGAAACAGGCCACAGAAAGCAGCATATGAGAATCCACACAGGTGAAGAACCCTTTAGCTGCCCAGTATTTCAGAAGCAGTTTGTGCAGGCGGGTAATGAGCCGCATTCGTACCCATTCATATAGGATGTTGGGAGCAAAACGGTTAAAGACTTGAAAAGTATGTTAACAATCAGTTAACAATCAGATTACTGTTGTTAGGTTGTTAACAATAGAGTAATAAATGGCTAATATGCTTCTTCCCAGTTATGCCTTTGCTTGATCTATTTTGGTCTGATTTGGTGCTTGTCTGGGCAAGTGTGATAAAAAGTATTTTTTCGTTTGTTTTTCATTTAGTTCCTTTTTATATCGTGTTCTGTTCCATTTTATATGTTGTCTATTATCCCTTTAAAGTCTGTCAAATTAATCAAATGTGAAGATTTCACTCTGTTCAGATTTGATTGAAAAAGAGACCAACCACTCCCTGCATCTTTCATTTTGCATATACAGTGCATTTGCAGTTAACCGTTTCTTGTTTGTATTAATCGCGTGTGATTCTTGTGAGTGCCGTTAGTGTTCTGTGTTAAATGTTAATAAATGTACGTCCCAGACGTTGGAGTCTGTGCGTCCTGCCCCTCACCCTGCGGCACTCGGGCCACCCCTCGTTACGCTACTGTTGTAACTCAAGAGCGAAGCACCATTTTAAAGTCTGGTTTCCTTTCTCTGTCTCACTTTCTGAAATTTTTATGTCTGTGTTTTTTTAAACTTAAAAATAGAAAGGATATTAAAACTCCCTTTCACTTAATGGCCTCTCATCCAATGAGCTGTTAGAGAAAGTAATGATAGTTAGATGAATATGTTTATAGATTTCACTCCGAGAACGTTGTCTGAGGTTAATATTGTACAGTTCATGATGCCCAGGGTTGCAATCAGCATGTTTAACAGTGATGTGCCACACAGTTGTCTGTGGTGTTCTCTATGACCTGAGTCTCTGCACCCTAAGGTGGATGAGGCAGTCGCTGTGCTCCAGGACCAGTGCGCGCAGGAAGCCGCTCAAAAACTTTAACCAGTGCTGCGCTTCTGGCTGTCTAATGGAAGAATAAGCAGTAAAAAAAATTAACATTTTAACTGAAATAAATAAACATTGAAACTGAAATGCATTGAACATTGAAATATTTTTGCCATGTCTGTAGACATCAAGCCTGTAAGGGTTGGCACCAGGCCGAGGCCCCCTCGACCAGAGGGAGGCGTCGAGTCAACCACGCCACTGATCAGGATCAACACCCAACAGCTGGGCTAGACCTTATATAAGCCCAGTGACCCAATCATTCAGTGCTGGGTTTTTGATAAAGTTTTGAGCCAAGCTCCTAGCCGGTAACTCTGGGTATTGAGGTCTGTGAGCCCTTGTGCTATGCCTCTTTTCTGTTCTGCGAGGGTGTCAGTGTTTTTACACGTCCCCTCCCTTCTCCAGTTTTCCCCTCTCGAGTCTGTCTCTCTCCTGAGGCTTCCCTTAGCCATTCAAGTTTCTCCCCGTTTTCTGGTTTTGTTTGGGAGCTTTTAGTTCGAGTTTTCCCCAGTGCATCGGGGTTGCCATTTCTTTCCGTGGCGTTCTTTGTTCTCCCCTTTTCCACGCTCACCGAGGTGTTTCGTTTTTTCCTCTTGTTTTGCTTGATCCAAGCTCTAACTGTTCTGCACACGAGCCCACCATTGTTAGAGTGTGGCTGCTTACCCAGTAAGCTATTGGTGTCCTCACCTAGCTGACCTGGATTCAAAACCACCTTACAAAGTCCAGGCCTTGGTTATTCTAAGCTTAAAATGAAAACGACAGAAAAAGGTAAAATCATTTCAAGTTTGGTTTATTTGTCGCATACATAGTCATACACAGTATAACTCACAGTGAAATGGTTGAGTGCTCTGTCCAATCTGAGGAAAAAGAAAAACAGGGGTGCATAGAGAAATATATTCTATATATATACAAAAATATATTAATAGTGCATGTACAATATATATATATATAATGTTTATATGTACAATGTATATATGGATATTTATATATGTATGTACAGAATGTACAGTCCCATCTTGCAATTGACATATTTACAGTTATATGTTACATATTACAGTTATATTGAACATATTACAGTTATTTCTATTACATATTACAGATTTTGACATGAACAGCTGATCATTTTTTTGTTTTTATTCCTCTTAAAGTTTGAATGTTCAGATTGTCAGTTCTTACAGGTCATAGCTGATCATTAGATAAGTGTATTGGGTTGCATTAATATAAATGTAAAGATCAAAAAAACAAAACCCCACAGTGTAGCTTAAAATAGAGAATAATTCTGTAATATTCCTTTATGTACAACACAATTTCAAATGACCTTATTAACAAACCAGTAAAGACAGGACGAGAAGCAAAGGTCACTTACACGTATTAAATCTTGAAGCAAACAAACTGCAGCTGCAAGTGCCACACTGCCATCCAGTTCCACTCTCTGGTCTGGCGACGGTCATATTACAGGAGCAACGAGAGGCTGCCAACAGTTTCTTTTAGCTTGTCTACTGAGACGGTGAAACTGGCCAACCAGGTGAAAAGCATTGTGAAGGAGAAACGACTTCGACTGCCGACGTGGGAAAGTAGCAGTCAGAGCAGGTCTATTGGAGCAGTGCGATGGACTCTGCCCAACAATGGGCTGCAAGCCCACATCTCTGCACATAGCAACAGTATGTGGTTCCTAGGTGCCCAGTCGGCTAGTTTTAAAGTTCAATTCAAATATTAAATAAAAATGCAGACTTCAGAATTGGTTAAATAGCATAACTGTGCACGTACTTTATTGTAGGTTAACATTAACACGCATTATTGAGGCACCCTCTGGAGAATGTCTAAAAATCAGAGAACCCACATTTTCATACATTTTTCAGTAGTGGTTATGTATTCACCCCACATTCCTTTACATATTTGCGTTTGTCTTCACGTCCATTGCATCCAAACCATACATTTGTCAATATATGCAAAGTAATATAAAACACCCACACCAGTTGGAACCTGTTAACACCACATTCCAAGAGATTTCTCTTGACCTTATCCTAAAGAGATGGTCCTGAGCCTGATGGAAATAATATCTCATACTTGGGAGGACATGGACGACAACAAGCTAAATGAGATCTTCAGCAAGTTCGGCCCAACGCTGAGCCGTCGCGTCATGACAGACGAGAGCGGCAAGTCCAAGGGCTTTGGCTTTGTGAGCTTCGAGAGGCACGAGGATGCCAAAAGGGCTGTGGATGAGATGAACGGGAAGAAGTTGAATGGGAAGCAGCTGTATGTGGCTCGTGCCCAGAAGAAAGGCAAGAGGCAGACAGAGCTCAAACGCAAGTTTGAGCAGATGAAGCAGGACGGCACGACTCGCTACCAGGGAGTGAACCTGTACGTTAAAAACCTAGACGACAGTCTGGACGACGAGCGTCTGCGTAAAGAGTTCTCTCTATTCGGGACAATCACGAGTGCCAAGGTGATGACGGAGGGCGGCCGCTCCAAAGGGTTCGGCTTTGTGTGTTTCTCCTCGCCGGAGGAGGCCACCGAGGCAATGAAGGAGATGAACGGGTGCATCGTAGGCACCAAGCCGCTGTACGTGGCCCTGGCGCAGCGCAAGGAGGAGCGGCAGGCCCACCTCACCCACCAGTACATGCAGCGCATGGCCAGCGTGAGTGCCGTGCGCAACCCAGTGCTCAACCCCTACCAGCCCGCCCCGCCCTCCGGCTACTTCATGATGGCCATTCCACAGGCTCAGAACTGGGCTACCTGCTACCCGAGCAGGCAACTGGCACAGCTCCACCCCAGCACCCGCTGGGCTACGCACAGCATTCAGCCACAGCATTTCCAATACATGCCGAGTACCATCAGGCCCGCTGCAGACCAATCTCTGGGCCAGGAACCTCTCACTGCCTCCGTGCTGGATCTGGAACCTCCGCAGGAGCAGAAGCAGATGTTGGGTGATCGATGGTCTGTTTCCCGTGATCCAGAACATGCACCCCAACCTTGCAGGGACGGGTTTGCTCCTGGAGATCGACAACTTGGAGCTTCCGCTTATGCTGGCTGAAAAAATAAAAACGCATTAAATATTGAAATATTTTTGCCTGGTCCATAGACTCCAGTTTCAGGCCTTGATTACAGTAAACTAAAACAACATGTAAAAAGGCTAAATGATTGACACATGTACAGTCGGTGACTCCTTTCTTTTTGTTCCTCTTACTGTTCGAATGCTCAGAATGTCAGTTTTTGCAGTTGACAGCTGAGCATTAGGCATGTGTATTGGATTGTATTAATAATACAATTGAGGATTCATTGCTGTTCAGGGACCCAGCAGTGGTAACTTGGCAGTGGTAGGGCTTGAACTAGCAACATTCTGATTACTAGTCAAGTAACCTCTGAATAGTATTATTATGATTAATATTATTAATATATCTTACACTGAGGTCTGCTGAAGCTTACCCAGGCTCCTTTGCAGCAGCCTGCCATATGCACAAATCATTACGAAAGGACACAGAATCTCTAAACTCCCTTGTTTTATGTTATTAGTTTGTCTAATTCAATGTTAAAGCACTTTCCCCTGTAAACACTCTTTTTATGACCTCATTTCACCGTTTCATGACTTTATGCCACGAACCAACCAACTATTCTTTTATACAACTCTTTTCAAACACTTCAACCATTGTGGGTAACTACACTATTATACACCTGTAATTCTTGTTATGCTATTTATTTTATTGGTACTGTCGATACATCGATGTTAGGAGAAATACCTCATGAATACTTTAAATGAATCCTTAAAATGACACCTATTCCATTTACTAATGCTAAGCTTGCTACAGTTAAATATTTGGACCACATCCTCCTGCAGAATAAAACAATCAGGAAATACAGTTGAGTTGGCACATACCGCCCTCACATCAGTGTGATTTCCATCAATGACGTGTTATGGCTCTGGGTAAGGAACAATGTTATATTGTTCAATAAACTTTTCACAGGATGCATAATTTTCATTGTTTTAGCAAAGTTTTCGCTACCTCTATACAGCAAACACCAGAATCGACAAGGTTTACATTAATTATAGTCAGTAGAATTAAAGGGAAGAGGCCATATAAAAGGCTGGGATCTACGTTTAGCAGACTCGGCACTGTGTTACTAGATATTGCCCACATTCCAGTAATTTTATTAAGTCCTCTTTAAACAGAAAATAAAGATGCAGACTCAAGAATTAATTGAAGAGAGTAGTAGGTCCATTATTTATTTTGAGCTCAGCGTTACATACAAACGAGGCATAGTCCAGAATATGTCTAATAATCACACAAGGAACACACATTTTTATCCAGTTTTCACAACTGATTATGTGATTGCCACACCTTCTCTACATACTGGTGTTTGAAATCTCCACCACTGTGTTCAACCATACATTATTCAATATATGCAAATTGAGATCTATCATTGTACAAATTGAAGCTTGACCCCAGTATATCCTATTGGAAGATTTTCCTGTTTTTTTTTTTTGTTGTTGTTTTTTTTGTTTTTAACAAAGATGATCTCAACTCATACCATCAAACACCTGCAAGATGATGTTGCAGGTCAGTATCACCCTGCTCTTATGGTAAGATAATGAACCTTGCTTAGCCACAGAACTCTCGAAGAGGCTTTCACGTCTTTTAAAAGCCGGGATCTTTCCCAATACTTAGGAAGCTATTTCTCACGGGAACAGTCCAGAGTCATCTGCCGTAGACTTCCACAGAGGCCTTGAAACCACCTGCATCAGAGCCTCTGCTCTGCACTTACAGACCCAAAAAGGCCTTAAGATACCCCAGAAACATTATTCCTCTTTATGCTTTCAAACACAGTCTTGCACCACTCTGCACCTGTTGCAGAGAGCTTCAAAGCCTATTATAATTAGATCACAGATCGCCTCATGAAAATACCTTTACCCCAAAACATTTTATTACCTCAGGTGGAACAGTGTGTATAGGCCTAGACCTCTTTAGATGTAACTTAGAACCGCCGGTGACCGCTGTATGCGTTTCTTTGGTTGTACAAGCTCTACTGGAGGACTCGATGAATAGTTGATGATGGAAGAGGGGTATATCAGATTCACCCCTTCTGCCTCCATGTGACAAATTAACACACTGCATAAACTTTTAGAAATAAATCAGTCTTTTAACAAATGGTAAACATTCTCTAGAAAAGATTATCTTGTAACAATTCATTGAGTATATGAACTGTTTTTGTGTCCTTATATCTATAAATGAAAAGTAATAAAACATTATAGATGATAAATAAATTACATAAAATGTATAAAAGTTCACAAATAAGAAAGTACCTGAGTCTGCACTTTTCTCCACAGATTCAAGAAACTCGTGAAAGTTGGAAGCTATAGAAACACATAGTACAGAATTATAGACTGACTGAGGTGTGAGCAGAAAGATCGCCATGATGTCCTTATATCTAAAGCACTCAAAGCATTGATGTTATGTAAATAAACTGTGATCCGATTGGTTCAATCTAAGTAAATAGATTCACCTACTTTGAAGTTAAAGTTTTTCTCAAAAGGTTAGAACTGGTTGACTATACTTTGCCGTGTTCTGTAATAGAAAATGTAAACATTTATATCTAAAATATTGCACGACAGAAATCAATTCAAGACTAACCTCTAATGACCGCTAGATGGGGGAAGATATTAAGTAATAAATGAGTCCAGATCCTCCTGCCCGACAATACGGTGAGACTCTGTTTTTACGTGTGATGGAAAATGATACGAAACTATGTATTATGTGATTCATATAAAATCACACTGATCCTTTTGTTCTTAAATTAATAATGCTGTTTGCACATTTGTATCCGCCTGTTGCTGATTAAGTTGAACATGTATCAGGAACTGTTAACATCAAGGTCAACTTGACACACAACCCACACTGTTTGGAGTCAGTTTGGGTTGGTTTGTGGAAAAAACCAAGCTGAGAGCTGATTGGCTTATAGCCACAGCAACAAAGGAAAGAAGAGCTGCTTAAGAAAAGATGATTGGTTAAAGACAGCACAGGAGTAGTATAACTAGCCACGGTTTTGTATACTCGGGGCTCCCTACCTGAGGAGAGCCAAACATTTATTTTATTCTTTTTCTTATTAAATTACTCTCTTAATCACGTCTGACTTGCTGTTTGTTCAAAATTCCACAACATATGTCATTACTACGCCGCACAAAAAAGACCGCCATATTTGTAGTTCCACAATGTGAAAAGGCGTCATTTTCTATGCAAACGAATGAATAAACACCATGCCATGCCTTGCTGTATCCCCTCTTTGCACCGCTGGACAGACACACTCATGACACTGTACTCATCAAAAGCAGCACCAGAGACGCACTGAGTCATACCCCGCTACACACCTCTCAGGCCAGCTTGTTTGCACGTTTTGTCATAAAACTCAAAATGTCATTTGTTGCCATTATATATAAAATTACCTATTTAAAAAAAACAAATAAATCAAAAAGTACTTGTGGCTAGAGAGACACGTGGCTAATCACCTACAAGAAATAATGTCAGTGATGTTTGGGGCAGGTGTTTCAAACTTGCCCAGACTCTTGAGAAGCACCTAAACGCTCACACAAGGGTGTCCGCTTGCCATAGTGCTGCAAATACTGCAGGAAGGGCTTTGGTGAAACAGGCCACATGGAGGAGCAGAAGACAATCCACACAACTGAAGAAGCCCATAGCTGCCCAGTATGTCAGAATCCACACGCGAGAAGAACCCTGTAGCTGCCCAGTATGTCAGAAGCAATTTGTGCAGCTGGGTAATGAACCATATTTGTACCCATTCGTATGTTGGGAGCAAATCAGTTGAAGACTTGAACAGTATGTTAACAATCAGTTAAAATTACTGTTGATGACAAGAAAACAATGGCTAATATGTTCCTTCACAGCTATGTCATTGGTTGATCTATTTTTGTCAGATTTAGTGCTTGTTTGGGCAAGTGTGTTAAAGTCTTCCTTTGTTTTTGGTTTTGTTCCTTTTCATATAGTTGTTTATTCCTTTTTGTCTAGTGATGTCCATTATCCATTTAAAATCTGTCAAATTAAACAAATGTGAAACGAATTCCATAGTATTCAGATTTGATTGCAAAAGAGACCAACCACTCCCCGTATTTTGAATTTTGCATATACAGTATATGTGCAGTTCCAGCCTAGTCCACTGATCCAAAATCTGGCCCAGATGTATCTGTTGACTGCAAATTTGAATGATTTCTGTGCTCTGCAGCAAAGGAGCGTTTGGTTACTATCTGATGGATTAAAATAGGCTTGTTGGTAGCAAAGACATCACTAAAGTGTACAGAGCAAAGGTACTCCAGGACCAGGATGGGTAAGTAGCAGCTTGATCAGTGGAATCTTCTGTGAGACGTAACAGGACGTCGGTCTTAAATGTAATGTTAGATCAAATGAAAAACTTTAGTGGATTGAAATACAGATAAATAAATCCACTAAAAGTGCATCTGCATCATTGGTTAAAAAGTTGTTCTGCTAGTTGTCTGATTTTGTTCCAGTAATCTAATGTTTCCTGGCACTAGGTGGTTCAAGATTATATTGGTGTTTGCTTTATTTCTGTTTTTTTTAACCATAGTCTGCTTGTTTATACTGTCTAACAAATGCAATACTGAGTAGTGAAACACTGACACAATCCCTTTTGGAAGTCAGACATTTGTAATAATTTCAATAATCTACAGTTGTAAGTCAAGAGGGCAGCACCATTTTAAAGTCTAGTTTCCTTTCTCTGTCTCACTTTCTGGAATTTTTCCGTCTGTGTTTTTATTAAAGTTAAAAATGGATAGGGTATTAAAACTCCCTTTCACTGACGTCTCTTCCACTGAACTTGTAGAGAAAGTGATGATATGAAGATGATTATGTTTATCACATTCACTCAGAGATCATTGTCTGAGGGTCATGTTGTACAGTTCACGATGCCCCGGGTTGCAATCAGGAGGTTTAACAGTGATGTGCCAAACAGTTGTCTGTGGTGTTCTATATGATCTAAAAGTCAGACTTACCATTTATCAGTCAAATCAATTAAAGAACATTCATGATCAACAATTTGTGGGTGGCCATGATACTAACAGCGTGGTGGAAATTCCACAAGATATCAAACTCCACACTAACATAAACATAACACTGCTTTCATGTCACTTCCACAAGTAGCCCAAACATAAGATATAGAAAGCAGGTAAGAGCGGAGCAGTCAATGTGCCTAATATGACTGCAAAAGCCTGGCAGGACAGGAGGTATTCCTGCTTCTGCTAATCAGCAAAAGGAAGCTCCTGGCAAAGTGACGTGGACTGCAAAAAAATCACCAGGAAGGTCAAGCTACAAATGCCAGAGAGGAGCAGGGAGCACCAAAAGTTCCATAGCATCCTGCGGAAAGAGTACCACATAAGCATGGAAACAGTACAGCAACCCATGGTATGAGCATGGACAGATGAGGAAGAGCTGCTAGAACAGTACGTCCCCAATAAGCAGGCAGGATGTGGATCCGTCTCACTATTTCATCGGCA
Organism: Electrophorus electricus; assembly: GCF_041902795.1. Lineage (NCBI taxonomy): Eukaryota > Metazoa > Chordata > Actinopteri > Gymnotiformes > Gymnotidae > Electrophorus > Electrophorus electricus. The sequence goes on from NW_027658401.1 coordinate 180,763, forward strand.
GAAATGCAGGAGCAGGTGATAATACTCCTGGGCCCAGCACTCTTCAACCTGGGTACTTTAAGGAGAACACGGCAGCCTCCCAAAAGTGATACAAAGTCCCAAAATGGCTATTACCTGTGCTGAATAACAGTATGAAGGACAAATCTACCCCTGTCCAAAGTTTAATTGATTTAACTGAATGCCAACTATACTACCACCATCAATCTGTGTAAGGTGTACTTGCAAGTGCCTTTAGCACCAAAAGCAAAAGAACTCAGTGTTTTCAACACATTTCATCCAAGCATCATCATGTGAAATGTTGTTCTTTTCGGAAATTCTTCATCTAAATATGGTTGTGTTGCTAATGAGATCATATTATTTGTTACTCTTTAAACCTTATTATTCCTTTAAGATTCAAAGTCTACTGTGTTAGGAAACCTATGTGAGAATATAAAATCAGCAGTTTCTGCATGCTTGTGTGATGAATACAGAAAGTGATCTCTTATACCTGCGGAATTAAGGCTTCAAATGTCTTGGTGTTCAGACGATATGGAGAGGCTCTGGGAATCTGGAAGGATAAACGTTTGTTTCATTTTCAGGGACTGTTGATCATTTATTTGTCCATTCATTTATTACACTATTAAGGGATTATTAATGTGCACTGGGAGAACAGTATAAAGTTATCAGTCTTCTTTATCAGTCTTCTAACTAAACAGCCTGGTCTTGTAAGGTAACCACATGCACACCTTTCCCTCAGTGATGGCAAGGAGTGGTTTAAACTCACCATGTCATCTGTGATTCTGAGTGTGAGTGCTCCTGCATTTTTCTACACAAAGCCTGCTGAGTTGGCAGTGAAGGCAGAGATGCCCATATACAGCATGTTGCTTTCATCAGGTGGCAGTGAAAATGGTGTCGGGGCAAAAGCGGGTTTCTTGTGCACTCCAATGTTGTAAAACTCCCCCTATATAGAGAGCAATGCAGAGATTAACTTATTCTTTTACAGCTCCTGGGTCTTGATTCTTCGTTCAGATTAAACTGTTTTATCAGTGTAACCTTTGTGTAACCTTTTTTTCCTACAAAAGCCCAACAGTGCTTTCTGGATACACTTAGGCACAGTTTTGCAAGTGCTCCTGTTATTCCCTGTTAATTCAGATCTTTGGCTCAGAAAGGCTTTCTTATGATCATTATGGTCATTATTCTTATGCTTTGACAACTTGTGCCTTTTTTAACTTGTGCCTGAAAACCCCTTTACCTATGCCAATGATAAAACACTGATGAACTCCTGCAAACAAGTTGTAGTTTATTAATTAGTGCATTAATCTTAGTTTGGGATCTTTAATGACCATCTTAATCTGTGTATATTATTTGATTGTTGGTTCTTTCCTAGCTGAATGTAACTTCCTCTCACAGTAGTGTACAACTTCCAAGCTTATCAAAGGATAGTGTTGTAGTCAGGACCATTAAAAAATCATTCAAGCAAAGACCAAGATTTTGTAGTGTTTGAATCTGAGACAAGAATGAGACTTATTTAACAATGATTTTACTTTAATTATACCACTCACTGATAATGTATTGTAAATTGTCATTGTCATAAATAATTGTCATTATAAAGGCAGCTGAATATAAACAAATATAAAGCAAAAAGGTTCATATGGTCATTTTTATTATTAAATTAAAACATAGTAATACTTAAATAATTGCTATCTGCCCTTGGGTCAATCATGGAAAGGATTAATTAGATGTGTTCTGTAATGTGTTAAATCCTCTCGATAAATGCATAGCTTTAGCTATATCATAAAACATATGATGAGTCCTTTTCTCATTATTACTTGTGTACAACAAAAGTTTGTGTGACAAGCAGCAACATGTATATTTGCCAATTTATGAAAACGGGAGTATGCGCAGTGGGAGAGTAAATATCTTTTAAAATGACTCTCAATTAATGGCAATGCATTTACAATAAGTCTCTTGCCACAATAACAACACTGTCTGGATTTGCCATCAGCTGGTTGATTGCAGCATCGTGCAGCCTGCAGCCTAGCATTTGTTTGCAGGGGAACATACACTGCCATAATTATTACCATAATGAATTTTTTAAGGAGAAAGAATAGTCTGTACATTAATGTTAAAAATTCCAGATCCAGATAGCAGTGTTTATGTATGTCAGTGGCTGTGCACCAGTACTTGTGAATGTACACACACAAACCTCACCCTTTGGGTCTTCCCCAAGTCCCCTGTCCTGTTCACACTACTAGCTAAGAGCAACCAGCTAACTTGATAGCAGTGTGACTCAATAATAATAATAATAATAATAATAGTAATAATAATAATAATAATATGGCGCTTCCATGCACATCAGCAAGCAAATAGGAACACTAGCACTTGCATGAAATTAAGCATATTAGCATTTCAGAAGGCAGATTATTTAGCCTGCTAAAATAGCAGGTGTGGCAGCAAATGTCTGTTCAAAACACTATGTCACAGGTATGAGTATCATGTATTTGATATAGTATGATTGTTCATGTTTGTAAATTTAAAGCTTACAAATGCTGTATTTACAGTGTATTGCAGGTTATTAAAATGTGGCAGTAATTATTAGGATATAGAGAATTGTAGTGTTTAAACAAATCATTATGTCAGAAGTATGTTTAGGGGAGAATACACCCTGACCCACCCAGAGTTAACACACACTTACCTTACATTATTGATCATAAACTTGAATAGCTACAATACTGTCTGCTAATCATGCAGTTTGAAGTTTGCAAAGTGTGTACCCAGACAAAATCTGTGTTAAAACTTTCCTTTAACACTGAGTCATACATGAGTCAGACATGATTCTGAATAAATGAATGAATGAAAAAATGAAAAGCCTTATTTCATTTCAAACTGCACTTCAGGAACACTGAGCTCAAGTTCTGAGGAAACTTCCCTGCATATTTTCAGGGGTTTTCTGCCTCACCATGCCTGAATCACCTCATAAGGAGCTTGATAATGAGGAGACAGGGTGACTGAGGCAGTGAACACTCCTCACTGAGCATACTGGCTTCCAAGAGCTGGAGCTGGGAAGACCTATAGGTCTGTGACACACACTCCCACCCAGTCCTGATACTAAGAAGGTGGAACCTACAGGCTAATATGCAGCTGCCTGTGCATCAATAGGCGTCTGGGGTGTCCATCACTCAGGGAGGCGTGGCTGAAGGCGTGGCCTTGCAGACTCTGAGAGCTGGCTGAGGTAATCTCTAAAGGAGAGAGTAGTCACCAATAATCATGGAAATGTAGCCATAACTGTACAGTATATTTCACAGCCATGTATATTACATATCACAGACCAGGCTTACCAGAATAAATATTCCACACATACAGCTCATATATATCTCTGTGTGTGTGTGTGTGTGTGTGTGTGTGTGTGTGTAAAAACATGCTCCTGTTTTAGTCTCAACACAGACAGATATACATGTAGGAGTAGCAAACTGAAGTAAGAGCTCACCTTCACCAGTACATAGTCTCCAGCTTTAACAGTGACAGGGTTGGTATCCGTGGGATAAGAAAGCAAATCCTTTCTTGGAAAAATAACCTTCACATTCCCATCATTCCGACCACAAAGATCTTGAGATGACTTCTTACTTTCCTGCAGAAAACAGACTCAGTCAAGCAAAAACAGCAGATAACATTTGTACAATATAAAAGGCTTGACTAAGCACTGTAGCAGACAGAAATTCTCTCCTGCTCTTACATTGCCTCCAGATACCATGCCACAACGTCTCACTAGTGTTATCCAAACCAAGGGTGGTTATTCCCACTGTTATGTAGATGGTCATAAAAGTCTGTTATCAGTGTGTATATCGGTAGATCCAATCTCAGCATGACTGGTAGCGCATATTAACACACAAGTGGCAAACACCTTGTGGTAGTTTTCTGTGCATTCGCCAGGCATGTCCTCAAAAGAAGGACACTAACAAGAATCAAAATTAACTAAGACCCCAATCTTCAAACAGTTATTGATGGCAGGTAATACACTAAAGACCACAAGCACAGGGAAACCAGTCATTGGGATTTCCCGGTACCAAAGATGTGAACTGCTCTCAACACTTCAAAAATAACAAAAAGCTCAAAGCATCCAAAACAGACACAATGCTATGCCTAACCAGGGAAGGGTTTCAAATGAAAGGGCCACAGAAACCCATGCGGCAATCGCAAACTAACACCACAAACGGGAAAGTGACCATACAACTCAAATAGACTAAAATAGACCAAACAATGCCCTAAATACATAAACACATAAACTCTATTTGCCCTCCAGAAAAGAACAAAGCCAAAACCAAAATGAAATGCCAAAAGGTGCTAGGGCTGAGCTGATAGACAATGCCATTGTTCATCATCGTTGTCAGACAGACCTCATGATGTTGATCCAGCAGGTCTAAATAAGATAAGGGAGGAGAATTTACTGCAACTATTTATTTTCTTGCAGAAATCTAGTTAAATCGATATGCAAAACATGATGACCAAGACACACAGATGCAGCAATCCCAAATTATTAACAGCAGAAGTGCTCCAAACACAGTTGTAACACAGCATGGCTTCAACCCACTGCAGTACTCACTCCCTCCACTAGGACAAGCTGTTTGCTGTCGATGAAACTGGTGTTGACCTTAGCCGCATCTTCTCGGAATGTAAAGATAAGCTCCTCCAGGCGACAGCTTCTTCACCTCAGCTGGGATATCGTCCCCGAGACGGTGGTATGCCTGAGTTTTCTGTGGGTGTGGTACACACATCTTCATGTCAGAAGGTAAAGCCCAACTGGCAGCCACAAGACCCTTTCAATTCTCCAAATGATAATAGACAATGGTGAATTTCTTGATAGAACCATCACATGAACCAGGGAGAATGTCTGTTTTTTGATAGTGTTAAACACAATGACAAAATAGGATCTCACCTTCCTCATGCTGTAGGCAAACAGGAAGGCTACATTATAGCCCACTTCCCTGATCAAAGAGACCGACTGCTGGTGGTCCTCCTCTGTTTCCCCACAGAAGCCTGTGATGAAGTCACTGCTCAGACTGACCCCTGTAAAAAGAAATTATACATAGATATTTATTCACACAAGACCTATTATAGCTACAATAATTTTATAATTACATACTGAATGTTTGGTAATGATAGGACACCTGGTATTATCTTTCGAATGTTTTCCACAAGCTCAAGGTAGGCTTCCCTAGTATACCTATGAAAACATCCCAGAGCATGATGACTTAAAGTGAGAACTAAGTTTTAACACATGAGACATCAAGAGATTTGAGATAAGCAGGCTAATCTCTACTGTGCTTGTGGTGAGTGCTGTCGTTCTAGGAGCGTTTCTCACCCACGCCTCATGGTCTGTAAGACTCTGCTGCTGCCACTCTGAGCTGGCAAGTGGATCTGCTTACAGATGTTCCTCCGCTCTTGGATTAGCTATAACACCTTCAGGAAACATACTCACCCACCCCAGCACAGGTCAAACGAAAACAGCACAAATTGACTATGGCAGTCAAACCTTATTTCACATATCTGATAAGCATAAGGCTTTTTCAATCTGATAATCTATTAATGATCTCTTCTACTGCTCACATCCAAATTTGCGAATCCTAAATTATTATCCAATCTGCTGCTTAAAATGGCCTATGAGCAATATCTGCACATGAATTCAGACTATAAGAAACCGTTCAACTAAATACTTAAACTCTTTGAACATCCACTACACCACACAAGCCATAAACAGTCAGGGCCGGATTACCAATAGATTACCAGAGCAGGCAGTGACCTGTAGGCCCCACACCTTTTAGGGGCCATGCAACAAGGAATTAAAAAAAACAAACATATTAGGAGATAATTTGCAAGGGAGGCCCCAAGATTATGACTGCCTAGGGGCCTCCACAGGGTTTAATCTGCCACTGTAGGCAGTGTACATGTACATGCCCCTAAATGTAATTGGTAACATATTCCATTACATTACTCAAACGAGGAACATACTTTAAAAACTTTGGAATACGTCAACATTGTCCAAGACTATTTCAAATATAACTCACTTTAATTACATTTAAATTACATTTAACAGCATGTATTCTGTGTTCTGTATTTTGTCACCTGCAATGAAATACATTTTAAAAGTACCTTCCCCACACTAGTCATGGGTATCCCAACCAAAAACCACATGCTCACATCCATGACTCTGGGGTTTCTACCTCATCAGGAAAGTCTTTAGGATGTGGCCAGGTGAAGCGAATCCTTGTCAGGGTTTACGAGGGAGACGTGGTGTAGCAGGTCAGAGAATCGTAGGCCTCCTTGCTCATCACGGGAACACGGTGCTGAAACCACGGCTGAGGTGCGAACCAAGCTCCGAGTTGCTGGCCCCGTCCCCAGACACGTCTCTGTAGCTGTTCACGTTTTGACCCAGCACGGTCACTTCCTTCACCCCCTATGGCCATGATCATTTCATATACTTAGTGTTCACATCTGGCCAAGTTTCACACACAGAAACTAGTAAAGCCAGACTGCACACATAGTCGCTGAAGGGAAGAAACCTGGTCAGACAGCATGCGCACTTCTTCAAGTATGGAGGACACAGGTCTGCTCCTATCCTTCCCCCAGGTAAACGGCACAATGCAGTAGCTGCACATGTTGTCACAGCCCCGCGTGATAGACCTACAGCAGTCAAAGAGGGACAAAATATACTGGATAATCCCACTGTAAGACAAGGTGCCACCAACAAGGCTTGCAGTACACAAGGTCTGTACTGTCAACAGCGTGAAAGGACTTTAAAAGTATCGACCCCCTGATATCAAACCATTGTTTGAAGTGCTACATCTAAAAGCATGAAGGAGCTGAAGATGAGCCACCACGGTGTTTGAAGTTTTATATCCCTTCATAAGTGTAGGAGGGTCAGTCATGTATAAATATTTAACCAAAAAATGCAGATTGACAAGTGTTCAGTAAAATGATAATAATAAACAACTGAACTATGAGCATTTGCTGTTTTTGGCTTTATTGTAGATGCAAGTCCCATGTTTCATCCAATATGGTAGCAAATGCCTTTAAATTATAGCTGACTTTTCTGTATTTTAATCTAACAGTTGCTGTTCAGATTAAATTCAGTGTATTAGAGTTGAATATGAAAACACCAAAAACTGTCTATACATGTTAACTTAAAAATTGAACTGTACATGTGAGACTGTTATTTTACTCTTTACCATCTTTACAAAATCACACAGTGCAAAGTTAATTTAAGAGTTAGTGTTTAGTAGGAACTCCTCCCTTATAAATCAGCCAGATATTATTATGGCACTCACACAAAGGCACTGTGTCCTGAATGGTGAATGGGCATGACATCAGCATATGCCTCTTCCAGGGAGAGCAGGACATTGCTGGTCCTCTGACCCCCATGGGCCAGTGCAAGGAGTCGGAGAAGATCTCTGTAGGCATCTGGCCCTGCTACAACATCCACCACCCTCTCCTTCTCCAGCAACTCAGTCTTCAGTCTCTCTGCCAAGCAACCTACAAGACAGCAAGCACACATATGCGTATACGGGCACGTGAACCCACACACAAACATACATGCGCACATACGAACATTTCAGACTGAGAGATACATTTGAACGTGAATGAAGAACTATGGTGAAGTGAGAAGTTACCCAGGACTCCTATCTTTAATGGAGTGCTGCTCTTTAGACACTTCTTTTTCAGAACTGCTGGATGTTTGAGTCTGTTCCAGATGGTCTGCTCTGCCTTTTCCCTGTCACAATGATTTTTATTTTTTCCAACAGAAAATAGCATTACATCCAAGCAAAAAATGTCACTGAAGTCAAGGACTGCTGTCAAGTTGCACAAGATTGGCAACGTATAGATTCACTGTGTAAAATACAAACAGAAATAGGCTTTTCCTACCTTATGGAGCATGTGACAAGAAGCACCACATCTGCCTGTATAAAAAAAAAAAAATTAGGAAAGATGAGAATGAAAGCTTTCAAATAAAGGAAGCGCTGTGTTTATCAAGGGTCAAAGGTCAAGGCATTGACACTTACCTCTGATAGTTCGTGGGTCCGAACATATCCACCCTTCTGAAGAATGGACCACGCAATTTCAGTGTCGTTGACGTTCATCTGACAGCCGTATGTTTCCAAATACACTGCAAGATGTAAACACCAAAATAAAATTGGCAACGACTACCGGCATACTGACACATGGGAATTAAAATCCTAAAGCCTGAACTATCATGGCAACAAATGCAGTTACATACCTTTCCGTAGCTGCGCCAGACCACTTTCTTCAGGAAGATACGATTCCTCATGTTCCTGTTGCGTCTCAGTTGAACTTTTGCCTGAAGAACTCTTAATGACGACAGCTTGGTCTTAAATGTGCTCACTCTCGTCTCATCAGTCTCATTAGTAGGAGTGCTAGATAGAGACACTGAGCAATAACCTCTGCATTTGTCGGCGAGTCGAGATAAACACTTTTGAACAGAAAACACTAGAAGTCTAAGCCTGCGGGCAGACATCATGTCTAAACGGGAGATTCGGCTACAAAGCCATGAACAAGACAAGAAACTCAATTTAACTTTAAAAGTAACGTTAGCTAAGGCTAAGTGCTAACTTAGCAATGGTGCTGTGGTTTGCGCAGAACAATTTTATATACAAAAGTATATTATCAGCGAGCTAACAAATCTGTACAAGCAGCCAATAAATATAAAAATATCTGTAGCTTAGTTAGGTAACCTAATAATTCAGCTGTAACATACACTCACGTATGACCCCACACGGTTAACATTGACATGCAGTTTTGTAATTTTCAAAATAACGGTTTCATTAAAACGTAACAGTGATACTCGTGTTTCAGTTCTAAGACAAGTAAACGGTGTAACTTGGGAGGGAGATCAATCGCAAAAATATCGATTTACGTTTTTTAATTCATATTTTTGTAATTAATATTTTTTAATTAATATTTTTTTAATTAATAGTTTTGTGAAATCTTATATTTAACATAAACGGCTACTTTTATTTTGCAAGTGTTTACTTGTTAGTCATAAGTAGTGTTTTGTGAGATGATTGTTCGTTTTCACACATGGCTCTCTGTCCCTCACCTACTCTGATCTAATGACGAATGCGTAATTTATTTTATAAGTGGACTTCACACTTCGTTCTGTTACCTAAGGGTCAGTACAACATACTCGTTTAAATGTGCTGATACAAAGATTGTGAAACAATTAATGTTTTTAATTAACTGATTAAAGTTTTACTCTGAATGAACACATTTTACGAATATATAGGAATGTTAACCTTATTACATTGTCTTTGATGAGGAAATGGGTATTTTGGATGTTTTAACCTTTTAAACATGTTTTAACCTTTTAAACTTTTAAATATTACCGTAAGGTTGTAAATACGTTCATTAATATTTTAGGTATTTTGATTATTCATTTTGCAATTTTGATTAAAAATAAATAAATAAATAAAATTAAAAATCAAGTTATTTAAACATGTCCAAGAATTGCTGTCCACTCTCTCATCTTTGGATAACCATCTTGGTAAAAATGCGACCTTTGACATCAGTGACCTCACAACTTTAAAAAAGGTCTATCTTCATTCGCCTAAAGGCATAAACTGCATGCTCCTATAGTATGTCAGTTCATTTGAATTTCTCACTTTGTCCCCATACTCAGATGAGTTAAAGCTAAAAATGTCCACCCCATTGTGATGAAATATTGAGTTAATAAACATTATTTTAGAATATCAAAATATATGTTTGAAATGCTAACTTTAGCTAAAATTGTCCACCTGCTGACATGACAGTTGCACAATACAGTGAACATATACTTGCATATACCTTCTTTGCTGTTTTCTTGTTGTTTTGTTTTAAGTAATATTTCCTAATAACTATTAAACTATTGATGTTCAGCTACGACAGGAGCTGAAGTAGCAAAGAGGAAAAGGTCCAGGTGAGATGCAGACCCTTGGAGGAAAGAGACAATTACCTGTGAAATTAGAGAGAGAGAAAGCGCTGTAGAAAAGGTGAGGAGATTTTAACAAAAAAGGGAATTCATGACTGAAAAAGAAAGGTATGCCAAAAAAACCCCAAAACAAAACAGAGTCGAAAGGAATAGTTGCCATGACAACTAGACATTCTTGAAGAGCTATAAACTGTGTTATCAAGGTGTATTTTAAATGTTCATAACTTTGCTTTTAATGGCTTTAAACGTTATATATAGCTTAGAAGTATGTAGAGGTTGGAGGAATATGTGTGGCTATATTTGGGCTATTTCTTCTGTTTGGGTATGAGTGGTTTGTAGCATTTAGCATTGGACATTGAGAGTGCTGAAAAGTCTAAATGTGTCTGTGAAAGCTTTAGAAGTATAAAGTGATTGATTTTTAAATTAGTAATGAAAATGCTGAGGTAATAAAATGATATTGTAAGCAGAAAAGTATGGATGGTCCCGAATAAACTGGTTTCATGCAGGAAAGACCAGTGTAGGCTTCAGCATAAATCTTCAGGAGGCCTCTTTGAAAAAGCCTCTAGGGGATTCCGTTGAAGGGAGAGCCTTGGTTCAAGGATGGGACATCCCGGCCAAGCACTGGAAGAAACAATATGGAGATCACCAAAAGAAACAATATGGGCATCCGGTGATATAGAATAGGATCGTCTTTTAAAAAAATAGAAGTAGTTCAGGTTGAACATAATAGTACCAAGAACTTGTTGGTGTAACTATTAAATATCAATTAGCATATATTGAATAATGTATGGTTTGAACATAATAGTGGAAACCTGGACAAGTATTATGAAAAAATAAAAGTGGTTATGCAAGTGTCCTTGAAGCGTTTGGTTACTATCTGATGGATTAAAATAGGTTTGTTGGTAACAAAGACATCACTAAAGTGTACAGAGCAAAGGTACTCCAGGACCAGGATGGGTAAGTAGCAGCTTGATCAATGGACTCTTCTGTGAGACGTAACAGGGCGTCGGTCTTAAATGTAATGTTAGATCAAGTGAAAAACTTTAGTGGATTGAAATACAGATAAATAAATCCACCAAAAGTACACCTGCATCATTGGTAAAAAGTTGTTCTGCTAGTTGTCTGATTTTGTTCCAGTAATCTAATGTTTCCTGTGGACTAGGTGGTTCAAGATTATATTGGTGTTTGCTTTATTTCTGTGATCTTTTTAACCATAGTCTGCTTGTTTATACTGTCTACCAAATACTGAGTAGTGAAACACTGACACAATCCCTTTTGGCATCAGACATTTGTAATAATTTCAATAATCTACACTTGTAAATCAAGAGGGCAGCACCATTTTAAAGTCTAGTTTCCTTTCTCTGTATCACTTTCTGGAATTTTTCCGTCTGTGTTTTTATTAAAGTTAAAAATGGAAAGGGTATTAAAACTCCCTTTCACTGACATCTCTTCCACTGAACTTGTAGAGAAAGTGATGATATGAAGATGATTATGTTTATCGCTTTCACTCAGAGATCATTGTCTGAGGGTCATGTTGTACAGTTCACGATGCCCCGGGTTGCAATCAGGAGGTTTGACAGTGATGTGCCACAGTTGTCTGTGGTGTTCTATATGATCATCACAGAACATCACACATAACTGGTCAAATTGTATCTCCAGTAGGATATTTGTGTATTATACTATATATTAGCAGCATATCTTTATGATGCAATTAAAAACATTCCCCATCCCCCTGAATACCAATCATATTACATATCTGGGTACTAAATTCTCTTCCCAGTTGTCTGTTATTCAAAATAAATAGTCATCCAATTATTAAAACAATAAGCGACGAACTTCATTGATGGACAAATTTGCCCCTTATGCTCTTCGGACAAACTGCAATAATTAAAATGAGAATATTACCTAAACGAAATTGTTTGTTTTCAATTATTCCAGTGCCACCAACCTGTCTAAAATCTTTGGACAACATCATAACTTGATTCTACTGGAAAAATAAATCACATAGAATCAAACTCACAACATTACAGAACTGTAGTTGATTATTGCAAATCAACTACAATATGGAATAAAATGGATAAAACCTAGTATATCAGACAGAATATGGATAGACATAGAGCAAACATTATGCAAAGATCTAAAAGTCAGACTTACCATTTATCAGTCAAATCAATTAAAGAACATTCATGATCAACAATTTGTGGGTGGCCATGATACTAACAGCCTGGTGGAAATTCCACAAGATATCAAAGTCCACACTAACATAAACATAACACTGCTTTCATGTCACTTCCACAAGTAGCCCAAACATAAGATATAGAAAGCAGGTAAGAGCAACTATCAGTTCAGAGACATTAAACTCACCTGCATCCATATCAGTATTATAAACATTCCTAATACAAAAAAACTATCACATAAGATATACAAAATAATAATGAAATCAAATCGCATAATTACTCTCCCATCGAGACAATGGGAGGAAGATTTATTACTAGCCCCCGACGCCACAGTCTGGATTAAAATGTATAATAATAATTACCACATGACAGCAACACTAACCTACAATGCATTCAGTACAAAATAATACATAGATTACATTATACTACACATTGGATGTTTAAAATTGGTTTCACAAGCTCAGCAATCTGTACATACTTTACGCCAAAGACAGCTGACGATTACATTCACATCGTGTGTCAGAGCACACCTATCAAGTAATTTTGGCAATAGGTCATCACACACATGTACCATGATTTAAATAACCCTATCCATCCAACACCATCTTTATGTCTCCTAGGAGACATGTCATCAACCAATGTGTCAATATAAAAAAAAACAGGATAATATATATATAACATTATTAATTGCAAATTACAAACATACTCATGAATTGGAAAACAAAAAATAATATTAGTGTCACCGAATGGAAAAATCTATTGATAGACTACATATCAATGGAAAAAAATCTCAGAATGAATCAATAAGAACCAATAACCTAGACTGGACTACTTTGATAAAAAGTTTACAGAGCTAATCCATAAATGATAAATATCCCAATCTAGTACGTGTACATATACAGTGCACTCGCACATAGCCTCTCTCTCTCTCTCACACACACACACACACACACACGCAGACGCACACACACACACACACACACACACACACACACACACACACACACACACACACACACACACACACACACACATTCCCGTAATGGTGCAGGTGGCTAATACTTAAAATACTCTATCTGCATTTCCCGTTTGTCTGTTTCGTCTCTGTTCGTCTTATTTTTCCTCTCTCCCCTATTCCCGTTTCCCCCACGTTATTTATGTCTGTTCATACGTTTTATACACCCGATATAGTTGGACACAGTGAGAAGTTAGAAATAAATAATGAATAAATAATAAAGTTCTAAAGGTCCTCCGATGGGCGGAAATCAATTGATATATTTATTTCTCCAGATTTCTAACTCGGAGAGAAAAAGACGTCCTTTTACAAATCGCACCTCGTTGTGGAACTCTACTAAGGTTTACAATCCAGGCGATTATTTTTAACCTCAAAGAACATAGGCCTGCTCCAAGGCAAACTGATTTCATCCCATTAATTAACTTTAATGCGATGTTTTTTGCCGAGCATTAGGCTAAAGAAAATGAATGTTGCTGCGTTTATCAAACTAAAAGTATTTATTCGGTAAATGATTCAGTGTGAGCAGCATATGGACGATTTTTGGAAAATGCTGTGACTAGGTAATATTTTGAAATATAAGGCGTTGTTAAAGCCTCTCATTCACGCTATTAACGTTATAAGTTAAAATAATTGAATAATTCATAAATAAATAAATAGCGTTTGTATAATATTTAAAAATAAACATTTACGTAAAAGCACTCTTACGTAACAACCAAGTTGTCATGTATTTGAATCTAAAGCTAAAGTGTTGCTTTGATCGCTTTGGTCGGTCGACACTTGCCTGGCTCTGTTGAATTGCTGTTTCAAACTGTTTTATAATTCGTGCAGTTAGATCATTTGGTTAAATCATTTACGATTTTATTTTATTCATTTACTACTTTCGACTACGATTTCCAGAAAGGTTGACCGACGATCCTCACGAAAATGAATCCAAGTGCTCCAAGTTCGCCGATGACTTCGTTGTACGTGGGTGACCTTCATCCAGACGTTACCGAGGCCATGCTATACGAGAAATTCAGTCCTGCTGGCGCAATAGTCTCCGTACGGATTTGCAGGGACGCGATGACCCTCCGCTCACTTGGATACGCATACGTGAACTTTCAGCAGCAGGCAGATGCTGAGCGTGCTTTGGACACTATGAACTTTAACATCATCAAAGGCAGACCTGTGCGAATTATGTGGTCCCAGAGAGACCCCTCTCTGAGGAAGAGTGGAGTTGGCAACATCTTCATCAAGAACCTTGACAAGTCTATTGACAGCGAAGCTCTTTACGACACATTCTCTGCCTTTGGGAACATCCTTTCCAGCAAGGTGGTGTGTGACGAGAATGGCTCTAAGGGCTACGGCTTTGTGCACTTTGTGCACTTAATGCTAAGCTTGCTACAGTCTGAACTTCTAGCAAGTCAAGAGAAGTATCATGCAGTTTCTGTATTTTCTATAATTGCATAATATATGGATGGTTTTAAACTCAATAACATACGCACTTGCAAAATATGTGAATATAAAGGAACAAAAATAAATTAACATAACCACATACCTAAACATCATCTGGTACCATCACCCCATCACCCCTCAATGCAGTATGAGGATGGTCAGATTGTTGTATTTACTAATAGTTACCACTAGTATTAAAATAACAGTAAGCCCAAACTGTTCGACTATGTCCTCTTAAACAAACCTGTGATTTTTTAAATATTTGGACCACATCCTCCTGCAGAATAAAACAATCAGGAAATACAGTTGAGTTGGCCCATACCGCCCTCACATCAGTGTGATTTCCATCAATGACGTGTTATGGCTCTGGGTAAGGAACAATGTTATATTGTTCAATAAACTTTTCACAGGATGCATATTTTTCATTGTTTTAGCAAAGTTTTCGCTACCTCTATACAGCAAACACCAGAATCGACAAGGTTTACATTAATTATAGTCAGTAGAATTAAAGGGAAGAGGCCATATAAAAGGCTGGGATCTACATTTAGCAGACTCGGCACTGTGTTACTAGATATTGCCCACATTCCATTAATTTTATTAAGTCCTCTTTAAACAGAAAATAAAGATGCAGACTCAAGAATTAATTGAAGAGAGTAGTAGGTCCATTATTTATTTTGAGCTCAGCGTTACATACAAACGAGGCATAGTCCAGAATATGTCTAATAATCACACAAGGAACACACATTTTTATCCAGTTTTCACAACTGATTATGTGATTGCCACACCTTCTCTACATACTGGTGTTTGAAATCTCAACCACTGTGTTCAACCATACATTATTCAATATATGCAAATTGAGATCTATCATTGTACAAATTGAAGCTTGACCCCAGTATATCCTATTGGAAGATTTTCCTGTTTTTTTTTTTTTGTTGTTGTTTTTTTTGTTTTTAACAAAGATGATCTCAACTCATACCATCAAACACCTGCAAGATGATGTTGCAGGTCAGTATCACCCTGCTCTTATGGTAAGATAATGAACCTTGCTTAGCCACAGAACTCTCGAAGAGGCTTTCACGTCTTTTAAAAGCCGGGATCTTTCCCAATACTTAGGAAGCTATTTCTCACGGGAACAGTCCAGAGTCATCTGCCGTAGACTTCCACAGAGGCCTTGAAACCACCTGCATCAGAGCCTCTGCTCTGCACTTACAGACCCAAAAAGGCCTTAAGATACCCCAGAAACATTATTCCTCTTTATGCTTTCAAACACAGTCTTGCACCACTCTGCACCTGTTGCAGAGAGCTTCAAAGCCTATTATAATTAGATCACAGATCGCCTCATGAAAATACCTTTACCCCAAAACATTTTATTACCTCAGGTGGAACAGTGTGTATAGGCCTAGACCTCTTTAGATGTAACTTAGAACCGCCGGTGACCGCTGTATGCGTTTCTTTGGTTGTACAAGCTCTACTGGAGGACTCGATGAATAGTTGATGATGGAAGAGGGGTATATCAGATTCACCCCTTCTGCCTCCATGTGACAAATTAACACACTGCATAAACTTTTAGAAATAAATCAGTCTTTTAACAAATGGTAAACATTCTCTAGAAAAGATTATCTTGTAACAATTCATTGAGTATATGAACTGTTTTTGTGTCCTTATATCTATAAATGAAAAGTAATAAAACATTATAGATGATAAATAAATTACATAAAATGTATAAAAGTTCACAAATAAGAAAGTACCTGAGTCTGCACTTTTCTCCACAGATTCAAGAAACTCGTGAAAGTTGGAAGCTATAGAAACACATAGTACAGAATTATAGACTGACTGAGGTGTGAGCAGAAAGATCGCCATGATGTCCTTATATCTAAAGCACTCAAAGCATTGATGTTATGTAAATAAACTGTGATCCGATTGGTTCAATCTAAGTAAATAGATTCACCTACTTTGAAGTTAAAGTTTTTCTCAAAAGGTTAGAACTGGTTGACTATACTTTGCCGTGTTCTGTAATAGAAAATGTAAACATTTATATCTAAAATATTGCACGACAGAAATCAATTCAAGACTAACCTCTAATGACCGCTAGATGGGGGAAGATATTAAGTAATAAATGAGTCCAGATCCTCCTGCCCGACAATACGGTGAGACTCTGTTTTTACGTGTGATGGAAAATGATACGAAACTATGTATTATGTGATTCATATAAAATCACACTGATCCTTTTGTTCTTAAATTAATAATGCTGTTTGCACATTTGTATCCGCCTGTTGCTGATTAAGTTGAACATGTATCAGGAACTGTTAACATCAAGGTCAACTTGACACACAACCCACACTGTTTGGAGACAGTTTGGGTTGGTTTGTGGAAAAAACCAAGCTGAGAGCTGATTGGCTTATAGCCACAGCAACAAAGGAAAGAAGAGCTGCTTAAGAAAAGATGATTGGTTAAAGACAGCACAGGAGTAGTATAACTAGCCACGGTTTTGTATACTCGGGGCTCCCTACCTGAGGAGAGCCAAACATTTATTTTATTCTTTTTCTTATTAAATTACTCTCTTAATCACGTCTGACTTGCTGTTTGTTCAAAATTCCACAACATATGTCATTACTACGCCGCACAAAAAAGACCGCCATATTTGTAGTTCCACAATGTGAAAAGGCGTCATTTTCTATGCAAACGAATGAATAAACACCATGCCATGCCTTGCTGTATCCCCTCTTTGCACCGCTGGACAGACACACTCATGACACTGTACTCATCAAAAGCAGCACCAGAGACGCACTGAGTCATATCCCGCTACACACCTCTCAGGCCAGCTTGTTTGCACGTTTTGTCATAAAACTCAAAATGTCATTTGTTGCCATTATATATAAAATTACCTATTTAAAAAAAACAAATAAATCAAAAAGTACTTGTGGCTAGAGAGACACGTGGCTAATCACCTACAAGAAATAATGTCAGTGATGTTTGGGGCAGGTGTTTCAAACTTGCCCAGACTCTTGAGAAGCACCTAAACGCTCACACAAGGGTGTCCGCTTGCCATAGTGCTGCAAATACTGCAGGAAGGGCTTTGGTGAAACAGGCCACATGGAGGAGCAGAAGACAATCCACACAACTGAAGAAGCCCATAGCTGCCCAGTATGTCAGAATCCACACGCGAGAAGAACCCTGTAGCTGCCCAGTATGTCAGAAGCAATTTGTGCAGCTGGGTAATGAACCATATTTGTACCCATTCGTATGTTGGGAGCAAATCAGTTGAAGACTTGAACAGTATGTTAACAATCAGTTAAAATTACTGTTGATGACAAGAAAACAATGGCTAATATGTTCCTTCACAGCTATGTCATTGGTTGATCTATTTTTGTCAGATTTAGTGCTTGTTTGGGCAAGTGTGTTAAAGTCTTCCTTTGTTTTTGGTTTTGTTCCTTTTCATATAGTTGTTTATTCCTTTTTGTCTAGTGATGTCCATTATCCATTTAAAATCTGTCAAATTAAACAAATGTGAAACGAATTCCATAGTATTCAGATTTGATTGCAAAAGAGACCAACCACTCCCCGTATTTTGAATTTTGCATATACAGTATATGTGCAGTTCCAGCCTAGTCCACTGATCCAAAATCTGGCCCAGATGTATCTGTTGACTGCAAATTTGAATGATTTCTGTGCTCTGCAGCAAAGGAGCGTTTGGTTACTATCTGATGGATTAAAATAGGCTTGTTGGTAGCAAAGACATCACTAAAGTGTACAGAGCAAAGGTACTCCAGGACCAGGATGGGTAAGTAGCAGCTTGATCAGTGGAATCTTCTGTGAGACGTAACAGGACGTCGGTCTTAAATGTAATGTTAGATCAAATGAAAAACTTTAGTGGATTGAAATACAGATAAATAAATCCACTAAAAGTGCATCTGCATCATTGGTTAAAAAGTTGTTCTGCTAGTTGTCTGATTTTGTTCCAGTAATCTAATGTTTCCTGGCACTAGGTGGTTCAAGATTATATTGGTGTTTGCTTTATTTCTGTTTTTTTTAACCATAGTCTGCTTGTTTATACTGTCTAACAAATGCAATACTGAGTAGTGAAACACTGACACAATCCCTTTTGGAAGTCAGACATTTGTAATAATTTCAATAATCTACAGTTGTAAGTCAAGAGGGCAGCACCATTTTAAAGTCTAGTTTCCTTTCTCTGTCTCACTTTCTGGAATTTTTCCGTCTGTGTTTTTATTAAAGTTAAAAATGGATAGGGTATTAAAACTCCCTTTCACTGACGTCTCTTCCACTGAACTTGTAGAGAAAGTGATGATATGAAGATGATTATGTTTATCACATTCACTCAGAGATCATTGTCTGAGGGTCATGTTGTACAGTTCACGATGCCCCGGGTTGCAATCAGGAGGTTTAACAGTGATGTGCCAAACAGTTGTCTGTGGTGTTCTATATGATCTAAAAGTCAGACTTACCATTTATCAGTCAAATCAATTAAAGAACATTCATGATCAACAATTTGTGGGTGGCCATGATACTAACAGCGTGGTGGAAATTCCACAAGATATCAAACTCCACACTAACATAAACATAACACTGCTTTCATGTCACTTCCACAAGTAGCCCAAACATAAGATATAGAAAGCAGGTAAGAGCGGAGCAGTCAATGTGCCTAATATGACTGCAAAAGCCTGGCAGGACAGGAGGTATTCCTGCTTCTGCTAATCAGCAAAAGGAAGCTCCTGGCAAAGTGACGTGGACTGCAAAAAAATCACCAGGAAGGTCAAGCTACAAATGCCAGAGAGGAGCAGGGAGCACCAAAAGTTCCATAGCATCCTGCGGAAAGAGTACCACATAAGCATGGAAACAGTACAGCAACCCATGGTATGAGCATGGACAGATGAGGAAGAGCTGCTAGAACAGTACGTCCCCAATAAGCAGGCAGGATGTGGATCCGTCTCACTATTTCATCGGCAGAAATGCAGGAGCAGGTGATAATACTCCTGGGCCCAGCACTCTTCAACCTGGGTACTTTAAGGAGAACACGGCAGCCTCCCAAAAGTGATACAAAGTCCCAAAATGGCTATTACCTGTGCTGAATAACAGTATGAAGGACAAATCTACCCCTGTCCAAAGTTTAATTGATTTAACTGAATGCCAACTATACTACCACCATCAATCTGTGTAAGGTGTACTTGCAAGTGCCTTTAGCACCAAAAGCAAAAGAACTCAGTGTTTTCAACACATTTCATCCAAGCATCATCATGTGAAATGTTGTTCTTTTCGGAAATTCTTCATCTAAATATGGTTGTGTTGCTAATGAGATCATATTATTTGTTACTCTTTAAACCTTATTATTCCTTTAAGATTCAAAGTCTACTGTGTTAGGAAACCTATGTGAGAATATAAAATCAGCAGTTTCTGCATGCTTGTGTGATGAATACAGAAAGTGATCTCTTATACCTGCGGAATTAAGGCTTCAAATGTCTTGGTGTTCAGACGATATGGAGAGGCTCTGGGAATCTGGAAGGATAAACGTTTGTTTCATTTTCAGGGACTGTTGATCATTTATTTGTCCATTCATTTATTACACTATTAAGGGATTATTAATGTGCACTGGGAGAACAGTATAAAGTTATCAGTCTTCTTTATCAGTCTTCTAACTAAACAGCCTGGTCTTGTAAGGTAACCACATGCACACCTTTCCCTCAGTGATGGCAAGGAGTGGTTTAAACTCACCATGTCATCTGTGATTCTGAGTGTGAGTGCTCCTGCATTTTTCTACACAAAGCCTGCTGAGTTGGCAGTGAAGGCAGAGATGCCCATATACAGCATGTTGCTTTCATCAGGTGGCAGTGAAAATGGTGTCGGGGCAAAAGCGGGTTTCTTGTGCACTCCAATGTTGTAAAACTCCCCCTATATAGAGAGCAATGCAGAGATTAACTTATTCTTTTACAGCTCCTGGGTCTTGATTCTTCGTTCAGATTAAACTGTTTTATCCGTGTAACCTTTGTGTAACCTTTTTTTCCTACAAAAGCCCAACAGTGCTTTCTGGATACACTTAGGCACAGTTTTGCAAGTGCTCCTGTTATTCCCTGTTAATTCAGATCTTTGGCTCAGAAAGGCTTTCTTATGATCATTATGGTCATTATTCTTATGCTTTGACAACTTGTGCCTTTTTTAACTTGTGCCTGAAAACCCCTTTACCTATGCCAATGATAAAACACTGATGAACTCCTGCAAACAAGTTGTAGTTTATTAATTAGTGCATTAATCTTAGTTTGGGATCTTTAATGACCATCTTAATCTGTGTATATTATTTGATTGTTGGTTCTTTCCTAGCTGAATGTAACTTCCTCTCACAGTAGTGTACAACTTCCAAGCTTATCAAAGGATAGTGTTGTAGTCAGGACCATTAAAAAATCATTCAAGCAAAGACCAAGATTTTGTAGTGTTTGAATCTGAGACAAGAATGAGACTTATTTAACAATGATTTTACTTTAATTATACCACTCACTGATAATGTATTGTAAATTGTCATTGTCATAAATAATTGTCATTATAAAGGCAGCTGAATATAAACAAATATAAAGCAAAAAGGTTCATATGGTCATTTTTATTATTAAATTAAAACATAGTAATACTTAAATAATTGCTATCTGCCCTTGGGTCAATCATGGAAAGGATTAATTAGATGTGTTCTGTTAAATCCTCTTGATAAATGCATAGCTTTAGCTATATCATAAAACATATGATGAGTCCTTTTCTCATTATTACTTGTGTACAACAAAAGTTTGTGTGACAAGCAGCAACATGTATATTTGCCAATTTATGAAAACGGGAGTATGCGCAGTGGGAGAGTAAATATCTTTTAAAATGACTCTCAATTAATGGCAATGCATTTACAATAAGTCTCTTGCCACAATAACAACACTGTCTGGATTTGCCATCAGCTGGTTGATTGCAGCATCGTGCAGCCTGCAGCCTAGCATTTGTTTGCAGGGGAACATACACTGCCATAATTATTACCATAATGAATTTTTTAAGGAGAAAGAATAGTCTGTACATTAATGTTAAAAATTCCAGATCCAGATAGCAGTGTTTATGTATGTCAGTGGCTGTGCACCAGTACTTGTGAATGTACACACACAAACCTCACCCTTTGGGTCTTCCCCAAGTCCCCTGTCCTGTTCACACTATTAGCTAAGAGCAACCAGCTAACTTGATAGCAGTGTGACTCAATAATAATAATAATAATAATAATAATAATAGTAATAATAATAATAATAATAATAATAATATGGCGCTTCCATGCACATCAGCAAGCAAATAGGAACACTAGCACTTGCATGAAATTAAGCATATTAGCATTTCAGAAGGCAGATTATTTAGCCTGCTAAAATAGCAGGTGTGGCAGCAAATGTCTGTTCAAAACACTATGTCACAGGTATGAGTATCATGTATTTGATATAGTATGATTGTTCATGTTTGTAAATTTAAAGCTTACAAATGCTGTATTTACAGTGTATTGCAGGTTATTAAAATGTGGCAGTAATTATTAGGATATAGAGAATTGTAGTGTTTAAACAAATCATTATGTCAGAAGTATGTTTAGGGGAGAATACACCCTGACCCACCCAGAGTTAACACACACTTACCTTACATTATTGATCATAAACTTGAATAGCTACAATACTGTCTGCTAATCATGCAGTTTGAAGTTTGCAAAGTGTGTACCCAGACAAAATCTGTGTTAAAACTTTCCTTTAACACTGAGTCATACATGAGTCAGACATGATTCTGAATAAATGAATGAATGAAAAAATGAAAAGCCTTATTTCATTTCAAACTGCACTTCAGGAACACTGAGCTCAAGTTCTGAGGAAACCTCCCTGCATATTTTCAGGGGTTTTCTGCCTCACCATGCCTGAATCACCTCATAAGGAGCTTGATAATGAGGAGACAGGGTGACTGAGGCAGTGAACACTCCTCACTGAGCATACTGGCTTCCAAGAGCTGGAGCTGGGAAGACCTATAGGTCTGTGACACACACTCCCACCCAGTCCTGATACTAAGAAGGTGGAACCTACAGGCTAATATGCAGCTGCCTGTGCATCAATAGGCGTCTGGGGTGTCCATCACTCAGGGAGGCGTGGCTGAAGGCGTGGCCTTGCAGACTCTGAGAGCTGGCTGAGGTAATCTCTAAAGGAGAGAGTAGTCACCAATAATCATGGAAATGTAGCCATAACTGTACAGTATATTTCACAGCCATGTATATTACATATCACAGACCAGGCTTACCAGAATAAATATTCCACACATACAGCTCATATATATCTCTCTGTGTGTGTGTGTGTGTGTGTGTGTGTGTGTGTGTGTGTGTGTAAAAACATGCTCCTGTTTTAGTCTCAACACAGACAGATATACATGTAGGAGTAGCAAACTGAAGTAAGAGCTCACCTTCACCAGTACATAGTCTCCAGCTTTAACAGTGACAGGGTTGGTATCCGTGGGATAAGAAAGCAAATCCTTTCTTGGAAAAATAACCTTCACATTCCCATCATTCCGACCACAAAGATCTTGAGATGACTTCTTACTTTCCTGCAGAAAACAGACTCAGTCAAGCAAAAACAGCAGATAACATTTGTACAATATAAAAGGCTTGACTAAGCACTGTAGCAGACAGAAATTCTCTCCTGCTCTTACATTGCCTCCAGATACCATGCCACAACGTCTCACTAGTGTTATCCAAACCAAGGGTGGTTATTCCCACTGTTATGTAGATGGTCATAAAATTCTGTTATCAGTGTGTATATCGGTAGATCCAATCTCAGCATGACTGGTAGCGCATATTAACACACAAGTGGCAAACACCTTGTGGTAGTTTTCTGTGCATTCGCCAGGCATGTCCTCAAAAGAAGGACACTAACAAGAATCAAAATTAACTAAGACCCCAATCTTCAAACAGTTATTGATGGCAGGTAATACACTAAAGACCACAAGCACAGGGAAACCAGTCATTGGGATTTCCCGGTACCAAAGATGTGAACTGCTCTCAACACTTCAAAAATAACAAAAAGCTCAAAGCATCCAAAACAGACACAATGCTATGCCTAACTAGGGAAGGGTTTCAAATGAAAGGGCCACAGAAACCCATGCGGCAATCGCAAACTAACACCACAAACGGGAAAGTGACCATACAACTCAAATAGACTAAAATAGACCAAACAATGCCCTAAATACATAAACACATAAACTCTATTTGCCCTCCAGAAAAGAACAAAGCCAAAACCAAAATGAAATGCCAAAAGGTGCTAGGGCTGAGCTGATAGACAATGCCATTGTTCATCATCGTTGTCAGACAGACCTCATGATGTTGATCCAGCAGGTCTAAATAAGATAAGGGAGGAGAATTTACTGCAACTATTTATTTTCTTGCAGAAATCTAGTTAAATCGATATGCAAAACATGATGACCAAGACACACAGATGCAGCAATCCCAAATTATTAACAGCAGAAGTGCTCCAAACACAGTTGTAACACAGCATGGCTTCAACCCACTGCAGTACTCACTCCCTCCACTAGGACAAGCTGTTTGCTGTCGATGAAACTGGTGTTGACCTTAGCCGCATCTTCTCGGAATGTAAAGATAAGCTCCTCCAGGCGACAGCTTCTTCACCTCAGCTGGGATATCGTCCCTGAGACGGTGATATGCCTGAGTTTTCTGTGGGTGTGGTACACACATGTTCATGTCAGAAGGTCAAGCCCAACTGGCAGCCACAAGACCCTTTCAATTCTCCAAATGATAATAGACAATGGTGAATTTCTTGATAGAACCATCACATGAACCAGGGAGAATGTCTGTTTTTTGATAGTGTTAAACACAATGACAAAATAGGATCTCACCTTCCTCATGCTGTAGGCAAACAGGAAGGCTACATTATAGCCCACTTCCCTGATCAAAGAGACCGACTGCTGGTGGTCCTCCTCGGTTTCCCCACAGAAGCCTGTGATGAAGTCACTGCTCAGACTGACCCCTGTAAAAAGAAATTATACATAGATATATATTCACACAAGACCTATTATAGCTACAATAATTTTATAATTACATATTGAATGTTTGGTAATGATAGGACACCTGGTATTATCTTTCGAATGTTTTCCACAAACTCAAGGTAGGCTTCCCTAGTATACCTATGAAAACATCCCAGAGCATGATGACTTAAAGTGAGAACTAAGTTTTAACACATGAGACATCAAGAGATTTGAGATAAGCAGGCTAATCTCTACTGTGCTTGTGGTGAGTGCTGTCGTTCTAGGAGCGTTTCTCACCCACGCCTCATGGTCTGTAAGACTCTGCTGCTGCCGCTCTGAGCTGGCAAGTGGATCTGCTTACAGATGTTCCTCCGCTCTTGGATTAGCTATAACACCTTCAGGAAACATACTCACCCACCCCAGCACAGGTCAAACGAAAACAGCACAAATTGACTATGGCAGTCAAACCTTATTTCACATATCTGATAAGCATAAGGCTTTTTCAATCTGATAATCTATTAATGATCTTTTCTACTGCTCACATCCAAATTTGCGAATCCTAAATTATTATCCAATCTGCTGCTTAAAATGGCCTATGAGCAATATCTGCACATGAATTCAGACTATAAGAAACTGTTCAACTAAATACTTAAACTCTTTGAACATCCACTACACCACACAAGCCATAAACAGTCAGGGCCGGATTACCAATAGATTACCAGAGCAGGCAGTGACCTGTAGGCCCCACACCTTTTAGGGGCCATGCAACAAGGAATTTAAAAAAAACAAACATATTAGGAGATCATTTGCAAGGGAGGCCCCAAGATTATGACTGCCTAGGGGCCTCCACAGGGTTTAATCTGGCACTGTAGGCAGTGTACATGTACATGCCCCTAAATGTAATTGGTAACATATTCCATTACATTACTCAAACGAGGAACATACTTTAAAAACTTTGGAATACGTCAACATTGTCCAAGACTATTTCAAATATAACTCACTTTAATTACATTTAAATAACATTTAACAGCATGTATTCTGTGTTCTGTATTTTGTCACCTGCAATGAAATACATTTTAAAAGTACCTTCCCCACACTAGTCATGGGTATCCCAACCAAAAACCACATGCTCACATCCATGACTCTGGGGTTTCTACCTCATCAGGAAAGTCTTTAGGATGTGGCCAGGTGAAGCGAATCCTTGTCAGGGTTTATGAGGGAGACGTGGTGTAGCAGGTCAGCGAATCGTAGGCCTCCTTGCTCATCACGGGAACACGGTGCTGAAACCACGGCTGAGGTGCGAACCAAGCTCCGAGTTGCTGGCCCCGTCCCCAGACACGTCTCTGTAGCTGTTCACGTTTTGACCCAGCAGGGTCACTTCCTTCACCCCCTATGGCCATGATCATTTCATATACTTAGTGTTCACATCTGGCCAAGTTTCACACACAGAAACTAGTAAAGCCAGACTGCACACATAGTCGCTGAAGGGAAGAGACCTTGTCAGACAGCATGCGCACTTCTTCAAGTATGGAGGACACAGGTCTGCTCCTTTCCCTCCCCCAGGTAAACGGCACAATGCAGTAGCTGAACATGTTGTCACAGCCCCGCGTGATAGACCTACAGCAGTCAAAGAGGGACAAAATATACTGGATAATCCCACTGTAAGACAAGGTGCCACCAACAAGGCTTGCAGTACACAAGGTCTGTACTGTCAACAGCGTGAAAGGACTTTAAAAGTATCGACACCCCTGATATCAAACCATTGTTTGAAGTGCTACATCTAAAAGCATGAAGGAGCTGAAGATGAGCCACCACGGTGTTTGAAGTTTTATATCCCTTCATAAGTGTAGGAGGGTCAGTCATGTATAAATATTTAACCAAAAAATGCAGATTGACAAGTGTTCAGTAAAATGATAATAATAAACAACTGAACTATGAGCATTTGCTGTTTTTGGCTTTATTGTGGATGCAAGTCCCATGTTTCATGCAATATGGTAGCAAATGCCCTTAAATTATAGCTGACATTTCTGTATTTTAATCTAACAGTTGCTGTTCAGATTAAATTCAGTGTATTAGAGTTGAATATGAAAACACCAAAAACTGTCTATACATGTTAACTTAAAAATTGAACTGTACCATCTTTACAAAATCACACAGTGCAAAGTTAATTTAAAAGTTAGTGTTTAGTAGGAACTCCTCCCTTATAAATCAGCCAGGTATTATTATGGCACTCACACAAAGGCACTGTGTCCTGAATGGTGAATGGGCATGACATCAGCATATGCCTCTTCCAGGGAGAGCAGGACATTGCTGGTCCTCTGACCCCCATGGGCCAGTGCAAGGAGTCGGAGAAGATCTCTGTAGGCATCTGGCCCTGCTACAACATCCACCACCCTCTCCTTCTCCAGCAACTCAGTCTTCAGTCTCTCTGCCATGCAACCTACAAGAGAGCAAGCACACATATGCGTATACGGGCGCGTGAACCCACACACAAACATACATGCGCACACACGAACATTTCAGACTGAGAGATACATTTGAACGTGAATGAAGAACTATGGTGAAGTGAGAAGTTACCCAGGACTCCTATCTTTAATGGAGTGCTGCTCTTTAGATGCTTCTTTTTCAGAACTGCTGGATGTTTGAGTCTGTTCCAGATGGTCTGCTCTGCCTTTTCCCTGTCACAATGATTTTTATTTTTTCCAACAGAAAATAGCATTACATCCAAGCAAAAAATGTCACTGAAGTCAAGGACTGCTGTCAAGTTGCACAAGATTGGCAACGTATAGATTCACTGTGTAAAATACAAACAGAAATAGGCTTTTCCTACCTTATGGAGCATGTGACAAGAAGCACCACATCTGCCTGTATAAAAAAAAAAAAAAATTAGGAAAGATGAGAATGAAAGCTTTCAAATAAAGGAAGCGCTGTGTTTATCAAGGGTCAAAGGTCAAGGCATTGACACTTACCTCTGATAGTTCGTGGGTCCGAACATATCCACCCTTCTGAAGAATGGACCACGCAATTTCAGTGTCGTTGACGTTCATCTGACAGCCGTATGTTTCGAAATACACTGCAAGATGTAAACACCAAAATAAAATTGGCAACGACTACCGGCATACTGACACATGGGAATTAAAATCCTAAAGCCTGAACTATCATGGCAACAAATGCAGTTACATACCTTTCCGTAGCTGCGCCAGACCACTTTCTTCAGGAAGATACGATTCCTCATGTTCCTGTTGCGTCTCAGTTGAACTTTTGCCTGAAGAACTCTTAATGACGACAGCTTGGTCTTAAATGTGCTCACTCTCGTCTCATCAGTCTCATTAGTAGGAGTGCTAGATAGAGACACTGAGCAATAACCTCTGCATTTGTCGGCGAGTCGAGATAAACACTTTTGAACAGAAAACACTAGAAGTCTAAGCCTGCGGGCAGACATCATGTCTAAACGGGAGATTCGGCTACAAAGCCATGAACAAGACAAGAAACTCAATTTAACTTTAAAAGTAACGTTAGCTAAGGCTAAGTGCTAACTTAGCAATGGTGCTGTGGTTTGCGCAGAACAATTTTATATACAAAAGTATATTATCAGCGAGCTAACAAATCTGTACAAGCAGCCAATAAATATAAAAATATCTGTAGCTTAGTTAGGTAACCTAATAATTCAGCTGTAACATACACTCACGTATGACCCCACACGGTTAACATTGACATGCAGTTTTGTAATTTTCAAAATAACGGTTTCATTAAAACGTAACAGTGATACTCGTGTTTCAGTTCTAAGACAAGTAAACGGTGTAACTTGGGAGGGAGATCAATCGCAAAAATATCGATTTACGTTTTTTAATTCATATTTTTGTAATTAATATTTTTTAATTAATATTTTTTTAATTAATAGTTTTGTGAAATCTTATATTTAACATAAACGGCTACTTTTATTTTGCAAGTGTTTACTTGTTAGTCATAAGTAGTGTTTTGTGAGATGATTGTTCGTTTTCACACATGGCTCTCTGTCCCTCACCTACTCTGATCTAATGACGAATGCGTAATTTATTTTATAAGTGGACTTCACACTTCGTTCTGTTACCTAAGGGTCAATACAACATACTCGTTTAAATGTGCTGATACAAAGATTGTGAAACAATTAATGTTTTTAATTAACTGATTAAAGTTTTACTCTGAATGAACACATTTTACGAATATATAGGAATGTAAACCTTATTACATTGTCTTTGATGAGGAAATGGGTATTTTGGATGTTTTAACCTTTTAAACATGTTTTAACCTTTTAAACTTTTAAATATTACCGTAAGGTTGTAAATACGTTCATTAATATTTTAGGTATTTTGATTATTCATTTTGCAATTTTGATTAAAAATAAATAAATAAATAAAATTAAAAATCAAGTTATTTAAACATGTCCAAGAATTGCTGTCCACTCTCTCATCTTTGGATAACCATCTTGGTAAAAATGCGACCTTTGACATCAGTGACCTCACAACTTTAAAAAAGGTCTATCTTCATTCGACTAAAGGCATAAACTGCATGCTCCTATAGTATGTCAGTTCATTTGAATTTCTCACTTTGTCCCCATACTCAGATGAGTTAAAGCTAAAAATGTCCACCCCATTGTGATGAAATATTGAGTTAATAAACATTATTTTAGAATATCAAAATATATGTTTGAAATGCTAACTTTAGCTAAAATTGTCCACCTGCTGACATGACAGTTGCACAATACAGTGAACATATACTTGCATATACCTTCTTTGCTGTTTTCTTGTTGTTTTGTTTTAAGTAATATTTCCTAATAACTATTAAACTATTGATGTTCAGCTACGACAGGAGCTGAAGTAGCAAAGAGGAAAAGGTCCAGGTGAGATGCAGACCCTTGGAGGAAAGAGACAATTACCTGTGAAATTAGAGAGAGAGAAAGCGCTGTAGAAAAGGTGAGGAGATTTTAACAAAAAAGGGAATTCATGACTGAAAAAGAAAGGTATGCCAAAAAAAAACCCAAAACAAAACAGAGTCGAGAAAGGAATAGTTGCCATGACAACTAAACATTCTTGAAGAGCTATAAACTGTGTTATCAAGGTGTATTTTAAATGTTCATAACTTTGCTTTTAATGGCTTTAAACGTTATATATAGCTTAGAAGTATGTAGAGGTTGGAGGAATATGTGTGGCTATATTTGGGCTATTTCTTCTGTTTGGGTATGAGTGGTTTGTAGCATTTAGCATTGGACATTGAGAGTGCTGAAAAGTCTAAATGTGTCTGTGAAAGCTTTAGAAGTATAAAGTGATTGATTTTTAAATTAGTAATGAAAATGCTGAGGTAATAAAATGATATTGTAAGCAGAAAAGTATGGATGGTCCCGAATAAACTGGTTTCATGCAGGAAAGACCAGTGTAGGCTTCAGCATAAATCTTCAGGAGGCCTCTTTGAAAAAGCCTCTAGGGGATTCCGTTGAAGGGAGAGCCTTGGTTCAAGGATGGGACATCCCGGCCAAGCACTGGAAGAAACAATATGGAGATCACCAAAAGAAACAATATGGGCATCCGGTGATATAGAATAGGATCGTCTTTTAAAAAAATAGAAGTAGTTCAGGTTGAACATAATAGTACCAAGAACTTGTTGGTGTAACTATTAAATATCAATTAGCATATATTGAATAATGTATGGTTTGAACATAATAGTGGAAACCTGGACAAGTATTATGAAAAAATAAAAATGGTTATGCAAGTGTCCTTGAAGCGTTTGGTTACTATCTGATGGATTAAAATAGGTTTGTTGGTAGCAAAGACATCACTAAAGTTTACAGAGCAAAGGTACTCCAGGAACAGGATGGGTAAGTAGCAGCTTGATCAATGGACTCTTCTGTGAGACGTAACAGGGCGTCGGTCTTAAATGTAATGTTAGATCAAGTGAAAAACTTTAGTGGATTGAAATACAGATAAATAAATCCACCAAAAGTGCACCTGCATCATTGGTAAAAAGTTGTTCTGCTAGTTGTCTGATTTTGTTCCAGTAATCTAATGTTTCCTGTGGACTAGGTGGTTCAAGATTATATTGGTGTTTGCTTTATTTCTGTGATCTTTTTAACCATAGTCTGCTTGTTTATACTGTCTACCAAATACTGAGTAGTGAAACACTGACACAATCCCTTTTGGCGTCAGACATTTGTAATAATTTCAATAATCTACACTTGTAAATCAAGAGGGCAGCACCATTTTAAAGTCTAGTTTCCTTTCTCTGTATCACTTTCTGGAATTTTTCCGTCTGTGTTTTTATTAAAGTTAAAAATGGAAAGGGTATTAAAACTCCCTTTCACTGACATCTCTTCCACTGAACTTGTAGAGAAAGTGATGATATGAAGATGATTATGTTTATCGCTTTCACTCAGAGATCATTGTCTGAGGGTCATGTTGTACAGTTCACGATGCCCCGGGTTGCAATCAGGAGGTTTGACAGTGATGTGCCACAGTTGTCTGTGGTGTTCTATATGATCATCACAGAACATCACACATAACTGGTCAAATTGTATCTCGAGTAGTATATTTGTGTATTATACTATATATTAGCAGCATATCTTTATGATGCAATTAAAAACATTCCCCATCCCCCTGAATACCAATCATATTACATATCTGGGTACTAAATTCTCTTCCCAGTTGTCTGTTATTCAAAATAAATAGTCATCCAATTATTAAAACAATAAGCGACAAACTTCATTGATGGACAAATTTGCCCCTTATGCTCTTCGGACAAACTGCAATAATTAAAATGAGAATATTACCTAAACGAAATTGTTTGTTTTCAATTATTCCAGTGCCACCAACCTGTCTAAAATCTTTGGACAACATCATAACTTGATTCTACTGGAAAAATAAATCACATAGAATCAAACTCACAACATTACAGAACTGTAGTTGATTATTGCAAATCAACTACAATATGGAATAAAATGGATAAAACCTAGTATATCAGACAGAATATGGATAGACATAGAGCAAACATTATGCAAAGATCTAAAAGTCAGACTTACCATTTATCAGTCAAATCAATTAAAGAACATTCATGATCAACAATTTGTGGGTGGCCATGATACTAACAGCCTGGTGGAAATTCCACAAGATATCAAACTCCACACTAACATAAACATAACACTGCTTTCATGTCACTTCCACAAGTAGCCCAAACATAAGATATAGAAAGCAGGTAAGAGCAACTATCAGTTCAGAGACATTAAATTCACGTGCATCCATATCAGTATTATAAACATTCCTAATACAAAAAAACTATCACATAAGATATACAAAATAATAATGAAATCAAATCGCATAATTACTCTCCCATCGAGACAATGGGAGGAAGATTTATTACTAACCCCCGACGCCACAGTCTGGATTAAAATGTATAATAATAATTACCACATGACAGCAACACTAACCTACAATGCATTCAGTACAAAATAATACATAGATTACACTATACTACACATTGGATGTTTAAAATTGGTTTCACAAGCTCAGCAATCTGTGCATACTTTACTCCAAACACAGCTGACGATTACATTCACATCGTGTGGCAGAGCACACCTATCAAGTAATTTTGGCAATAGGTCATCACACACATGTCTCATGATTTAAATAACCCTATCCATCAAACACCATCTTTATGTCTCCTAGGAGACATGTCATCAACCAATGTGTCAATAGAAAAAAAACAGGATAATATATATATAACATTATTAATTGCAAATACAAACATACTCATGAATTGGAAAACAAAAAATAATATTAGTGTCACCGAATGGAAAAATCTATTGATAGACTACATATCAATGGAAAAAAATCTCAGAATGAATCAATAAGAACCAATAACCTAGACTGGACTCCTTTGATAAAAAGTTTACAGAGCTAATCCATAAATGATAAATATCCCAATCTAGTACGTGTACATATACAGTGCACTCGCACATAGCCTCTCTCTCTCTCTCTCACACACACACACAGGCAGACGCACACAAGCAGTCACACACGACACACACACACACACACACACACACACACACACACACACACACACACACACACACACACACACACACACACACACACACATTCCCGTAATGGTGCAGGTGGCAAATACTTAAAATACTCTATCTGCATTTCCCGTTTGTCTGTTTCGTCTCTGTTCGTCTTATTTTTCCTCTCTCCCCTATTCCCGTTTCCCCCACGTTATTTATGTCTGTTCATACGTTTTATACACCCGATATAGTTGGACACAGTGAGAAGTTAGAAATAAATAATGAATAAATAATAAAGTTCTAAAGGTCCTCCGATGGGCGGAAATCAATTGATATATTTATTTCTCCAGATTTCTAACTCGGAGAGAAAAAGACGTCCTTTTACAAATCGCACCTCGTTGTGGAACTCTACTAAGGTTTACAATCCAGGCGATGATTTTTAACCTCAAAGAACATAGGCCTGCTCCAAGGCAAACTGATTTCATCCCATTAATTAACTTTAATGCGATGTTTTTTGCCGAGCATTAGGCTAAAGAAAATGAATGTTGCTGCGTTTATCAAACTAAAAGTATTTATTCTGAGCCATGCGGTAAATGATTCAGTGTGAGCAGCATATGGACGATTTTTGGAAAATGCTGTGACTAGGTAATATTTTGAAATATAAGGCGTTGTTAAAGCCTCTCATTCACGCTATTAACGTTATAAGTTAAAATAATTGAATAATTCATAAATAAATAAATAGCGTTTGTATAATATTTAAAAATAAACATTTACGTAAAAGCACTCTTACGTAACAACCAAGTTGTCATGTATTTGAATCTAAAGCTAAAGTGTTGCTTTGATCGCTTTGGTCGGTCGACACTTGCCTGGCTCTGTTGAATTGCTGTTTCAAACTGTTTTATAATTCGTGCAGTTAGATCATTTGGTTAAATCATTTACGATTTTATTTTATTCATTTACTACTTTCGACTACGATTTCCAGAAAGGTTGACCGACGATCCTCACGAAAATGAATCCAAGTGCTCCAAGTTCGCCGATGACTTCGTTGTACGTGGGTGACCTCCATCCAGACGTTACCGAGGCCATGCTATACGAGAAATTCAGTCCTGCTGGCGCAATAGTCTCCGTACGGATTTGCAGGGACGCGATGACCCTCCGCTCACTTGGATACGCATACGTGAACTTTCAGCAGCAGGCAGATGCTGAGCGTGCTTTGGACACTATGAACTTTAACATCATCAAAGGCAGACCTGTGCGAATTATGTGGTCCCAGAGAGACCCCTCTCTGAGGAAGAGTGGAGTTGGCAACATCTTCATCAAGAACCTTGACAAGTCTATTGACAGCGAAGCTCTTTACGACACATTCTCTGCCTTTGGGAACATCCTTTCCAGCAAGGTGGTGTGTGACGAGAATGGCTCTAAGGGCTACGGCTTTGTGCACTTTGAGACCCGTGAGGCTGCGGAGAGAGCAATTGAGAGACTTAATGGCATGTTGCTCAATGACCGCAAAGTGTTCATTGGCCACTTCAAGTCTCGCAAGGAGCGAGAGGCTGAGATGGGGGCCAGGGCCAAAAAGTTCACCAATGTGTACGTCAAGAACTTTGGAGAGGACATGGACGACGACAAGCTGAAGGAGATCTTCAGCAAGTTTGGCCAAACGCTGAGCACTCGCGTCATGACCGACGAGAGCGGCAAGTCCAAGGGCTTTGGCTTTGTGAACTTCGAGAGGCACGAGGATGCCCAGAGGGCTGTGGATGAGATAAATGGGAAGGAGCTGAATGGGAAGAAGGTGTATGTGGGTTATGCCCAGAAGAAAGGCGAGAGGCAGACAGGGCTGAAACGAAAGTTTGAGCAGATGAAGCAGGACGGTATGACTCGCTACCAGGGAGACAACCTGTACGTCAAGAACCTAGACGACGGTCTGGACGACGCGCGTCTACGTAAGGAGTTCTCTCCGTTCGGGACCATCACAAGTGCCAAGGTGATGATGGAGGGCGGCCGCTCCAAAGGGTTCGGCTTCGTGTGTTTCTCCTCGCCGGAGGAGGCCGCCACGGCCATGACGGAGATGAATGGGCGCGTTGTAGGCACCAAGCCGCTGTACGTGGCTCTGGCGCAGCGCAAGGAGGAGCGGCAGGCCCACCTCTCCAACAAGTACATGAAGCGCACGGCCAGCGTGAGTGCCTTGCCCAACCTCGTGCTCAACCCCTACCAGCCTGCCCCGCCCTCCAGCTACAACATGGAAGCCATTCCACAAGCTCAGAACTGGCCTGCCTACTGCGCAAGCAGCCAGCTGGCACAACTCCTCCCCAGCCCTTGCTGGGCCATGCAGTGCGTCCACCCACAGCAAGTCCAGGATATGCCGAGTGCCATCGGTCCAGCCGCATCCTGCCCGCAGGCCTTCAGCGCCATCCGACCAACCACCGCCTGCCAGGTCCCAAGCACGATGGCCTATCAGACCATGGCATCTGAGGCTCCGGGGACAGGGATGGCCAGCGCGGAAGCTGCCAACAAGGCGTCGCTGGTGAGAGCAGTACCACAGTACAAAACCACCTCAGGCGTTCACAGCCCACAGCAACACCTGGGCACACAGCCCTTAGATATAAATGTCGAACTTACCATTTATCAGTCAAATCAATTATAAAACATTTATGTTTCTCAACCCACAGCAGCACCTGGGGGCAGAGCTCCAGGTGCCCGTGCAGCTGGCTGCGGTCCATGTGCAGGGTCAGGAACCTCTCAGTGCCTCCATGCTGGCTGCTGCACCTCCACAGGAGCAGAAGCAGATACTGGGTGAGCGTCTGTTTCCCCTGATCCAGAACATGCAGCCCACCCTTGCAGGGAAGATCACGGGTCTGTTCCTGGAACTGGACAACTCGGAGCTACTGCATATGCTGGAGTCTCCTGAGTCTCTGCACCCTAAGGTGGATGAGGCAGTCGCTGTGCTCCAGGACCAGTGCGCGCAGGAAGCCGCTCAAAAACTTTAACCAGTGCTGCGCTTCTGGCTGTCTAATGGAAGAATAAGCAGTAAAAGAAATTAACATTTTAACTGAAAAAAATAAACATTGAAACTGAAATGCATTGAACATTGAAATATTTTTGCCATGTCTGTAGACATCAAGCCTGTAAGGGTTGGCACCAGGCCGAGGCCCCCTCGACCAGAGGGAGGCGTCGAGTCAACCACGCCACTGATCAGGATCAACACCCAACAGCTGGGCTAGACCTTATATAAGCCCAGTGACCCAATCTTTCAGTGCTGGGTTTTTGATAAAGTTTTGAGCCAAGCTCCTAGCCGGTAACTCTGGGTATTGAGGTCTGTGAGCCCTTGTGCTATGCCTCTTTTCTGTTCTGCGAGGGTGTCAGTGTTTTTACACGTCCCCTCCCTTCTCCAGTTTTCCCCTCTCGAGTCTGTCTCTCTCCTGAGGCTTCCCTTAGCCATTCAAGTTTCTCCCCGTTTTCTGGTTTTGTTTGGGAGCTTTTAGTTCGAGTTTTCCCCAGTGCATCGGGGTTGCCATTTCTTTCCGTGGCGTTCTTTGTTCTCCCCTTTTCCACGCTCACCGAGGTGTTTCGTTTTTTCCTCTTGTTTTGCTTGATCCAAGCTCTAACTGTTCTGCACACGAGCCCACCATTGTTAGAGTGTGGCTGCTTACCCAGTAAGCTATTGGTGTCCTCACCTAGCTGACCTGGATTCAAAACCACCTTACAAAGTCCAGGCCTTGGTTATTCTAAGCTTAAAATGAAAACGACAGAAAATGGTAAAATCATTTCAAGTTTGGTTTATTTGTCGCATACATAGTCATACACAGTATAACTCACAGTGAAATGGTTGAGTGCTCTGTCCAATCTGAGGAAAAAGAAAAACAGGGGTGCATAGAGAAATATATTCTATATATATACAAAAATATATTAATAGTGCATGTACAATATATATATATATATATATATATATATATATATATATATATATATATATATATATATATATATATATAATGTTTATATGTACAATGTATATATGGATATTTATATATGTATGTACAGAATGTACAGTCCCATCTTGCAATTGACATATTTACAGTTATATGTTACATGGTGGTAATTGAACATATTACAGTTATATTGAACATATTACAGTTATTTCTATTACATATTACAGATTTTGACATGAACAGCTGATCATTTTTTTGTTTTTATTCCTCTTAAAGTTTGAATGTTCAGATTGTCAGTTCTTACAGGTCATAGCTGATCATTAGATAAGTGTATTGGGTTGCATTAATATAAATGTAAAGATCAAAAAAACAAAACCCCACAGTGTAGCTTAAAATAGAGAATAATTCTGTAATATTCCTTTATGTACAACACAATTTCAAATGACCTTATTAACAAACCAGTAAAGACAGGACGAGAAGCAAAGGTCACTTACACGTATTAAATCTTGAAGCAAACAAACTGCAGCTGCAAGTGCCACACTGCCATCCAGTTCCACTCTCTGGTCTGGCGACGGTCATATTACAGGAGCAACGAGAGGCTGCCAACAGTTTCTTTTAGCTTGTCTACTGAGACGGTGAAACTGGCCAACCAGGTGAAAAGCATTGTGAAGGAGAAACGACTTCGACTGCCGACGTGGGAAAGTAGCAGTCAGAGCAGGTCTATTGGAGCAGTGCGATGGACTCTGCCCAACAATGGGCTGCAAGCCCACATCTCTGCACATAGCAACAGTATGTGGTTCCTAGGTGCCCAGTCGGCTAGTTTTAAAGTTCAATTCAAATATTAAATAAAAATGCAGACTTCAGAATTGGTTAAATAGCATAACTGTGCACGTACTTTATTGTAGGTTAACATTAACACGCATTATTGAGGCACCCTCTGGAGAATGTCTAAAAATCAGAGAACCCACATTTTCATACATTTTTCAGTAGTGGTTATGTATTCACCCCACATTCCTTTACATATTTGCGTTTGTCTTCACGTCCATTGCATCCAAACCATACATTTGTCAATATATGCAAAGTAATATAAAACACCCACACCAGTTGGAACCTGTTAACACCACATTCCAAGAGATTTCTCTTGACCTTATCCTAAAGAGATGGTCCTGAGCCTGATGGAAATAATATCTCATACTTGGGAGGACATGGACGACAACAAGCTAAATGAGATCTTCAGCAAGTTCGGCCCAACGCTGAGCCGTCGCGTCATGACAGACGAGAGCGGCAAGTCCAAGGGCTTTGGCTTTGTGAGCTTCGAGAGGCACGAGGATGCCAAAAGGGCTGTGGATGAGATGAACGGGAAGAAGTTGAATGGGAAGCAGCTGTATGTGGCTCGTGCCCAGAAGAAAGGCGAGAGGCAGACAGAGCTCAAACGCAAGTTTGAGCAGATGAAGCAGGACGGCACGACTCGCTACCAGGGAGTGAACCTGTACGTTAAAAACCTAGACGACAGTCTGGACGACGAGCATCTGCGTAAAGAGTTCTCTCTATTCGGGACAATCACGAGTGCCAAGGTGATGACGGAGGGCGGCCGCTCCAAAGGGTTCGGCTTTGTGTGTTTCTCCTCGCCGGAGGAGGCCACCGAGGCAATGAAGGAGATGAACGGGTGCATCGTAGGCACCAAGCCGCTGTACGTGGCCCTGGCGCAGCGCAAGGAGGAGCGGCAGGCCCACCTCACCCACCAGTACATGCAGCGCATGGCCAGCGTGAGTGCCGTGCGCAACCCAGTGCTCAACCCCTACCAGCCCGCCCCGCCCTCCGGCTACTTCATGATGGCCATTCCACAGTCTCAGAACTGGGCTACCTGCTACCCGAGCAGGCAACTGGCACAGCTCCACCCCAGCACCCGCTGGGCTACGCACAGCATTCAGCCACAGCATTTCCAATACATGCCGAGTACCATCAGGCCCGCTGCAGACCAATCTCTGGGCCAGGAACCTCTCACTGCCTCCGTGCTGGATCTGGAACCTCCGCAGGAGCAGAAGCAGATGTTGGGTGATCGATGGTCTGTTTCCCGTGATCCAGAACATGCACCCCAACCTTGCAGGGACGGGTTTGCTCCTGGAGATCGACAACTTGGAGCTTCTGCTTATGCTGGAGTCTCCTGAGTCTCATTGAAACATTGAAACTGAAAAAATAAAAACGCATTAAAAATTGAAATATTTTTGCCTGGTCCATAGACTCCAGTTTCAGGCCTTGATTACAGTAAACTAAAACAACATGTAAAAAGGCTAAATGATTGACACGTGTACAGTCGGTGACTCCTTTCTTTTTGTTCCTCTTACTGTTCGAATGCTCAGAATGTCAGTTTTTGCAGTTGACAGCTGAGCATTAGGCATGTGTATTGGATTGTATTAATAATACAATTGAGGATTCATTGCTGTTCAGGGACCCAGCAGTGGTAACTTGGCAGTGGTAGGGCTTGAACTAGCAACATTCTGATTACTAGTCAAGTAACCTCTGAATAGTATTATTATGATTAATATTATTAATATATCTTACACTGAGGTCTGCTGAAGCTTACCCAGGATCCTTTGCAGCAGCCTGCCATATGCACAAATCATTACGAAAGGACACAGAATCTCTAAACTCCCTTGTTTTATGTTATTAGTTTGTCTAATTCAATGTTAAAGCACTTTCCCCTGTAAACACTCTTTTTATGACCTCATTTCACCGTTTCATGACTTTATGCCACGAACCAACCAACTATTCTTTTATACAACTCTTTTCAAACACTTCAACCATTGTGGGTAACTACACTATTATACACCTGTAATTCTTGTTATGCTATTTATTTTATTGGTACTGTCGATACATCGATGTTAGGAGAAATACCTCATGAATACTTTAAATGAATCCTTAAAATGACACCTATTCCATTTACTAATGCTAAGCTTGCTACAGTCTGAACTTCTAGCAAGTCAAGAGAAGTCTCATGCAGTTTCTGTATTTTCTATAATTGCTTAATATATGGATGGTTTTAAACTCAATAACATACGCACTTGCAAAATATGTGAATATAAAGGAACAAAAATAAATTAACATAACCACATACCTAAACATCATCTGGTACCATCACCCCATCACCCCTCAATGCAGTATGAGGATGGTCAGATTGTTGTATTTACTAATAGTTACCACTAGTATTAAAATAACAGTAAGCCCAAACTGTTCGACTATGTCCTCTTAAACAAACCTGTGATTTTTTAAATAT
The DNA here is from genome assembly GCF_041902795.1 of Electrophorus electricus. NCBI lineage: Eukaryota > Metazoa > Chordata > Actinopteri > Gymnotiformes > Gymnotidae > Electrophorus > Electrophorus electricus. Next base: position 220,599 of record NW_027658401.1, read on the forward strand.
TTGGACCACATCCTCCTGCAGAATAAAACAATCAGGAAATACAGTTGAGTTGGCCCATACCGCCCTCACATCAGTGTGATTTCCATCAATGACGTGTTATGGCTCTGGGTAAGGAACAATGTTATATTGTTCAATAAACTTTTCACAGGATGCATATTTTTCATTGTTTTAGCAAAGTTTTCGCTACCTCTATACAGCAAACACCAGAATCGACAAGGTTTACATTAATTATAGTCAGTAGAATTAAAGGGAAGAGGCCATATAAAAGGCTGGGATCTACGTTTAGCAGACTCGGCACTGTGTTACTAGATATTGCCCACATTCCAGTAATTTTATTAAGTCCTCTTTAAACAGAAAATAAAGATGCAGACTCAAGAATTAATTGAAGAGAGTAGTAGGTCCATTATTTATTTTGAGCTCAGCGTTACATACAAACGAGGCATAGTCCAGAATATGTCTAATAATCACACAAGGAACACACATTTTTATCCAGTTTTCACAACTGATTATGTGATTGCCACACCTTCTCTACATACTGGTGTTTGAAATCTCCACCACTGTGTTCAACCATACATTATTCAATATATGCAAATTGAGATCTATCATTGTACAAATTGAAGCTTGACCCCAGTATATCCTATTGGAAGATTTTCCTGTTTTTTTTTTTTGTTGTTGTTTTTTTTGTTTTTAACAAAGATGATCTCAACTCATACGATCAAACACCTGCAAGATGATGTTGCAGGTCAGTATCACCCTGCTCTTATGGTAAGATAATGAACCTTGCTTAGCCACAGAACACTCGAAGAGGCTTTCACGTCTTTTAAAAGCCGGGATCTTTCCCAATACTTAGGAAGCTATTTCTCACGGGAACAGTCCAGAGTCATCTGCCGTAGACTTCCACAGAGGCCTTGAAACCACCTGCATCAGAGCCTCTGCTCTGCACTTACAGACCCAAAAAGGCCTTAAGATACCCCAGAAACATTATTCCTCTTTATGCTTTCAAACACAGTCTTGCACCACTCTGCACCTGTTGCAGAGAGCTTCAAAGCCTATTATAATTAGATCACAGATCGCCTCATGAAAATACCTTTACCCCAAAACATTTTATTACCTCAGGTGGAACAGTGTGTATAGGCCTAGACCTCTTTAGATGTAACTTAGAACCGCCGGTGACCGCTGTATGCGTTTCTTTGGTTGTACAAGCTCTACTGGAGGACTCGATGAATAGTTGATGATGGAAGAGGGGTATATCAGATTCACCCCTTCTGCCTCCATGTGACAAATTAACACACTGCATAAACTTTTAGAAATAAATCAGTCTTTTAACAAATGGTAAACATTCTCTAGAAAAGATTATCTTGTAACAATTCATTGAGTATATGAACTGTTTTTGTGTCCTTATATCTATAAATGAAAAGTAATAAAACATTATAGATGATAAATAAATTACATAAAATGTATAAAAGTTCACAAATAAGAAAGTACCTGAGTCTGCACTTTTCTCCACAGATTCAAGAAACTCGTGAAAGTTGGAAGCTATAGAAACACATAGTACAGAATTATAGACTGACTGAGGTGTGAGCAGAAAGATCGCCATGATGTCCTTATATCTAAAGCACTCAAAGCATTGATGTTATGTAAATAAACTGTGATCCGATTGGTTCAATCTAAGTAAATAGATTCACCTACTTTGAAGTTAAAGTTTTTCTCAAAAGGTTAGAACTGGTTGACTATACTTTGCCGTGTTCTGTAATAGAAAATGTAAACATTTATATCTAAAATATTGCACGACAGAAATCAATTCAAGACTAACCTCTAATGACCGCTAGATGGGGGAAGATATTAAGTAATAAATGAGTCCAGATCCTCCTGCCCGACAATACGGTGAGACTCTGTTTTTACGTGTGATGGAAAATGATACGAAACTATGTATTATGTGATTCATATAAAATCACACTGATCCTTTTGTTCTTAAATTAATAATGCTGTTTGCACATTTGTATCCGCCTGTTGCTGATTAAGTTGAACATGTATCAGGAACTGTTAACATCAAGGTCAACTTGACACACAACCCACACTGTTTGGAGACAGTTTGGGTTGGTTTGTGGAAAAAACCAAGCTGAGAGCTGATTGGCTTATAGCCATAGCAACAAAGGAAAGAAGAGCTGCTTAAGAAAAGATGATTGGTTAAAGACAGCACAGGAGTAGTATAACTAGCCACGGTTTTGTATACTCGGGGCTCCCTACCTGAGGAGAGCCAAACATTTATTTTATTCTTTTTCTTATTAAATTACTCTCTTAATCACGTCTGACTTGCTGTTTGTTCAAAATTCCACAACATATGTCATTACTACGCCGCACAAAAAAGACCGCCATATTTGTAGTTCCACAATGTGAAAAGGCGTCATTTTCTATGCAAACGAATGAATAAACACCATGCCATGCCTTGCTGTATCCCCTCTTTGCACCGCTGGACAGACACACTCATGACACTGTACTCATCAAAAGCAGCACCAGAGACGCACTGAGTCATATCCCGCTACACACCTCTCAGGCCAGCTTGTTTGCACGTTTTGTCATAAAACTTAAAATGTCATTTGTTGCCATTATATATAAAATTACCTATTTAAAAAAACAAATAAATCAAAAAGTACTTGTGGCTAGAGAAACACGTGGCTAATCACCTACAAGAAATAATGTCAGTGATGTTTGGGGCAGGTGTTTCAAACTTGCCCAGACTCTTGAGAAGCACCTAAACGCTCACACAAGGGTGTCCGCTTGCCAGAGTGCTGCAAATACTGCAGGAAGGGCTTTGGTGAAACAGGCCACATGGAGGAGCAGAAGACAATCCACACAACTGAAGAAGCCCATAGCTGCCCAGTATGTCAGAATCCACACGGGAGAAGAACCCTGTAGCTGCCCAGTATGTCAGAAGCAATTTGTGCAGCTGGGTAATGAACCATATTTGTACCCATTCGTATGTGTGGAGCAAATCAGTTGAAGACTTGAACAGTATGTTAACAATCAGTTAAAATTACTGTTGATGACAAGAAAACAATGGCTAATATGTTCCTTCACAGCTATGTCATTGGTTGATCTATTTTTGTCAGATTTAGTGCTTGTTTGGGCAAGTGTGTTAAAGTCTTCCTTTGTTTTTGGTTTTGTTCCTTTTCATATAGTTGTTTATTCCTTTTTGTCTAGTGATGTCCATTATCCATTTAAAATCTGTCAAATTAAACAAATGTGAAACGAATTCCATAGTATTCAGATTTGATTGCAAAAGAGACCAACCACTCCCCGTATTTTGAATTTTGCATATACAGTATATGTGCAGTTCCAGCCTAGTCCACTGATCCAAAATCTGGCCCAGATGTATCTGTTGACTGCAAATTTGAATGATTTCTGTGCTCTGCAGCAAAGGAGCGTTTGGTTACTATCTGATGGATTAAAATAGGCTTGTTGGTAGCAAAGACATCACTAAAGTGTACAGAGCAAAGGTACTCCAGGACCAGGATGGGTAAGTAGCAGCTTGATCAGTGGAATCTTCTGTGAGACGTAACAGGACGTCGGTCTTAAATGTAATGTTAGATCAAATGAAAAACTTTAGTGGATTGAAATACAGATAAATAAATCCACTAAAAGTGCATCTGCATCATTGGTTAAAAAGTTGTTCTGCTAGTTGTCTGATTTTGTTCCAGTAATCTAATGTTTCCTGGCACTAGGTGGTTCAAGATTATATTGGTGTTTGCTTTATTTCTGTGTTTTTTTTAACCATAGTCTGCTTGTTTATACTGTCTAACAAATGCAATACTGAGTAGTGAAACACTGACACAATCCCTTTTGGAAGTCAGACATTTGTAATAATTTCAATAATCTACAGTTGTAAGTCAAGAGGGCAGCACCATTTTAAAGTCTAGTTTCCTTTCTCTGTCTCACTTTTTGGAATTTTTCCGTCTGTGTTTTTATTAAAGTTAAAAATGGATAGGGTATTAAAACTCCCTTTCACTGACGTCTCTTCCACTGAACTTGTAGAGAAAGTGATGATATGAAGATGATTATGTTTATCACATTCACTCAGAGATCATTGTCTGAGGGTCATGTTGTACAGTTCACGATGCCCCGGGTTGCAATCAGGAGGTTTAACAGTGATGTGCCAAACAGTTGTCTGTGGTGTTCTATATGATCTAAAAGTCAGACTTACCATTTATCAGTCAAATCAATTAAAGAACATTCATGATCAACAATTTGTGGGTGGCCATGATACTAACAGCGTGGTGGAAATTCCACAAGATATCAAACTCCACACTAACATAAACATAACACTGCTTTCATGTCACTTCCACAAGTAGCCCAAACATAAGATATAGAAAGCAGGTAAGAGCGGAGCAGTCAATGTGCCTAATATGACTGCAAAAGCCTGGCAGGACAGGAGGTATTCCTGCTTCTGCTAATCAGCAAAAGGAAGCTCCTGGCAAAGTGACGTGGACTGCAAAAAAATCACCAGGAAGGTCAAGCTACAAACGCCAGAGAGGAGCAGGGAGCACCAAAAGTTCCATAGCATCCTGCGGAAAGAGTACCACATAAGCATGGAAACAGTACAGCAACCCATGGTATGAGCATGGACAGATGAGGAAGAGCTGCTAGAACAGTACGTCCCCAATAAGCAGGCAGGATGTGGATCCGTCTCACTATTTCATCGGCAGAAATGCAGGAGCAGGTGATAATACTCCTGGGCCCAGCACTCTTCAACCTGGGTACTTTAAGGAGAACACGGCAGCCTCCCAAAAGTGATACAAAGTCCCAAAATGGCTATTACCTGTGCTGAATAACAGTATGAAGGACAAATCTACCCCTGTCCAAAGTTTAATTGATTTAACTGAATGCCAACTATACTACCACCATCAATCTGTGTAAGGTGTACTTGCAAGTGCCTT